>NC_053027.1:335750476-336048802 GCF_003073215.2 Triticum urartu | reverse complement strand
CTCCTTTTGCACAATCACGCCCGCATCCAGCCCAGGTGTCTCTGTGAATTTTCCAAAAAGGTCCCCAGCCCATTACTCCCCAATCCCCAATCGTATCTCTTCCGATCTTTAGTCAACGTTGCAACCTACACCTCGCCGGCGGCCATGACCATCTACCAATGAACGCCACGATGGACACTACGGAAAGCACCTTCCAATTCCCGATCAACATGGCGGACGTCACCATGACGGACACGACGAGAAGCATGACCCAACTCCCAATCAGCACGACGGACATCGCCACGACAGGCACAGTGGGAAGCATGTCCCAAGTCCTGATCGGCACGGCGAACGTCGCCGTGACAGACACGACGAAAAGCATCTACCAAGTGCCTACCTGCACGGCGAACGTCATCACGATGAACACAACGGAAAGCATCTCCCAACTCCCGATCTGCACAGTAGGCCAAGTCTCCTCGCGCGATACGCCACAACTGTGCAGCATGCCGGCTATTGCTGCTATGGAAGCTGTTTCGACTACAACGGAAGGAACCTGCTCACCCTCCTTCCGTAAACCAAGAGGCTACTCTGCATTTGCCTCCGCATCTAGCTGTCAGCAAACCCATCTCACATGCCTTGATGTGGTCATCCAAAGTGCTACAACTACAGAACATGAACTGTGCTTCAGTACAAGACATGGGGCTTCAGGTAACACATTGAAAAGAAGTAATATTTGCGTGCGCTGTGCATGTATACTTGTTGTCTAGATTTGGATGACTTATAACGTAGATGCATTTGCAGCTATGGGATTGGGAAATAGCTCGCATGATGAAGTAAATGAGGAAGAATTTGCTACGCCGAAAAAGAAAGCCAACATTCCTCTATTTGTGAGTTTAACAAACTTACCTTCGCCATGCTATTTTTCAACTTAAGAGAATTATGCATGACGATGCTTACTATTATTTATTATTTATGTTTCAGTGCTCAGCTTTTACACTAAGATGTGACGAGAAACTGAAACCTAAAGCAGGGATGAGATTTGAAGGGCTCGAGGCTGTGGAGGAGTTCTACAAGCCCTATGCACATCAAGTGGGTTTTGGAGTTCATGTTGGACAACAAAAAAAGTTGAACAAGGACGTTGTCCGGACAAAGTGTTTCATGTGCAGTAGGGAAGGTTTCGTGTTTCAGAAAAGCAAGGATATTAAAGATCCATCACTGAAAAGTCATAAGGTTACGACCATGCGATGTGGTTGTAATGCACATATCTTCGTCAAGTTGTGTGGCGAAAACACCTACATGATACACTCATGGGTTGAGCACCACACCATGGCCTTGTATCTCCTCATAAACTGTAATGCCCCGAGCCCGATCCGCCAGGTGTCTTCTATTTATTTGCTGTCGTTGCCATGTCATTTGCTTGCGTGTTGCATCTTTGCCATATCATCATGTGCATATCATTTGCATTCATGTTCGTCTCTTGCATCCGGTCACTTCTCCGGTGCCCGTTTCGAAATCCGACACTCTCGTTTCGAAATCCGACACTCTCCCATGCACTCGTTGCACCTCTCAGACCTTGTTTCATGAGCGGGAGAAAAATGTTCTTGGAATGGGCCGAGATTTGTCGAGTGGTCTTGATATATCACCGGTAGACCGCTTGTCAAATTTCGTTCCATTTGGAGGTCCTTTGATGCCCCAACGGTTAACGGCGTTGACCGAAACCTCCCTTCTCTTTGCATCCCAGCCCCCCACCAGAACAGCCCACTAGCCCATCTAAACTCCCTCCATGCTCTCCGTCATTGGATCACGATCGTGAGGGTGAAAACCACACCTCATTTGGACTCCCCTAACTCCCTATACCTATATAAACACCCCCTCCCCCCGAAATTCACGAATAAACCCTAGCCTTCCTCTTCCTTGCGCCGCCGGACATGTCCACCCTCGCCGGACATGTCCAGCCGCCACATGTTTCGGTCAATCAGAGGCCAACACGTCATTGCCGCCGCCACTCCGAGCCACTTCGTGGGCGCCATGTCGCCAACCCCGCCGCCGATCAACGCCTCCCACCGTGCGGGCCCGCCAAGCCCAGATCCGGCCCGCGCCGGGCCGAACCGGGCCCGACGGAGCCCCGCGTCCCCGCCGCCTGATCCCGATCGCGCCGCCGCCCGAGAGCCTCCCGCCGCCCGAGCTCCGCCTCCTCGCGCCTCCCACCGGCGACCTGCCACCGCGGCCCGTCCACGTGCCGACCGTAGGAGCTCGCCACCACCGCCGTCCTTCCTTACCCCGCGCCCGGCCTTCACCGAATCTGGCGTCCCCCGCTCTGGATCCACCGCCTCCGCCCGGTTCCCCTTGTCGACGGCCTCCCTGCTCTGCTCGCCGTCGCCGCCTTGCGTCCGCTCGTGCCTCAGGTACGAGGAGGAGGCAGCACCTCGCCCGCTCGCCCCTCGTGGGCCTCCTCTGCCTCACGTGGGCCGGCCTCGTCCGGCCCAGCTCCGCCTTGTTCGGCCTACCTCACCTTCTGGCCCAGTGGCCCAATGTAAGCCCCTCTGTTTTTGCTAAGTCCCCAGAAAACTATATCATGTTGCATATTTGTGAGTGGTACAACTTTGTGCATGTGTGTCCAAATTGAGTGTATGATATATCGAAATGTTCATCTTTGAGTTCTCTACATGCTAGTGTCTTTTGCATGCATGATACTGCCCATATTGATGCCTTAATCATCATTGCGAAAGTGCTAAATGATATAACCTGCTGAAATTGTCATAACTTGCTGTTTTGTCTTTTTCATTGCATTTTTTGTTGATCTTTTGTGCATCATGTCTACATGTTTTAGGAGAATCTTCATGCCGTCTTTACAGTGGTGCAATCCATGTATTTTTATGTGCCTTGTGGTGAATAGAACAAGTTTGTGAAGTGTGCTACTTGATGTTGTTGATTTCTGAGACTTAGTGATTTTTGCTAAGTCTGCAACTGTTACAATATGTTGCTCTGTTAACTTGAAGCTACCATCCATTCCATGCATAATCTGGAGATGCCTAGTTGACATGTTTTGATGTCCATATTATGCTATATCATGCCATTCCTTTTGATGCCACATATATGTCCTGTAGCATATGTTTTCATTGCCATGAACATGCCTATATGGTGTTCTAGTTTTCTGTTAACTTCATGATGCCATGTTGTGAGCTTGTTATAGTTTGATCAATGCCTCTTTTGGAGATGCTTTCATTACATGTTTTTAATATGAGTAGTTTGTCCACATGCCAAGTTTGTTAATTTTATAATTCATATGACGTTTGTTCCAAGCTTGCAAACATGCTATGTTGATGTTGCTGTTTTACACTTGCTGAAACTGTTACAACATTCAATCTTGTCTTGATGGTTCCCACTAGTCCATGAGTCATATGTATATAATGCCTTGATGTTATTTGCTCTTTGTTATGTGTACTTTGATGCCATGCCCTTGGTTGCCGTATAACTTGCTATAGCTTGTCTCATTTTTGCTCTCAAGTTGCCATCATGCTAAATCTATCATCCTGTTAACAACATGTTCCTTTTTGCAAGCATCATATAACTCCATGCTTCATATGAACTTGTGCCCTTGGACTAAGTTGAAGTGTATCATGTCTAATACATGCCCATGTGTTTTGAATGATTACTTGAGTTGTTATGCTTGCTGTTATGTGCCTCCAAAGTCAGCATCATAATGCTATTGTTTGCATTTCCAGATTTCCTCTAAGTCTGAGAATCAGCTTATATCATGTTGCATCTTGTCTTGTTGATTGCCATTGATCTATGGGTCATATGGAGATGCTTATTAATAATGTTTTGCCATGATTGACCTGTACTTTAATGCCATGCTTTTGTTTGGCATGACCATGCACTATATCATCTTTGTTTCATGCATCCAACATGTCAACATGTTATTCCTGCTCACATGTATGCCCTGTTTTTGACAAAGTCATAATGTGTGTCATTAAGTTGCTTTTTGCATTGATCATCTTGGATTAATCCTAATTCCTATGAACTTGAACCTTAATGTCATTTGAAGCATGTAACTTGTAATTTGAGTGCATATCAAGTTTGTGCATGTGATACCTGTAGCATGTTGTTTCCTTGATTGCAAAGTTCCTAGTTGCTGTTTTGGGCAGATTGTGAGTGAAACTTGTATTGAGTGTATGTGTTGAACGGTTGCTTCGTTTTGAGCATGCTCTATATGAAACTTGCTTAGTTTTGCATATAGTTTCATGTTATCTTGTTGCATCCATGTTTTGGAGTGTTTGTGATGTTGTTCGAATGCATTTTGCACCAATGCCATGTTTAACTTGTTTTGCTCATATCTTCTAGGTCGTAGCTCCGAATTAAACGAACTTTATATGTAACTTGTCTAGAAAACCGTGTAGATCATCTTGGTGCATTTTAAATTGATGTTTAACAACTTCAATATAATGTTTTGTTCAGTTCTGGACCAATTCTGAAATTTGCATATGAGGACGTATCAAAATTGTTATATGTTGTTTTTGGCCTCATTTAAACTTGCCTTGATGTGTTGCTCTTGTATGCATCATCTCTTGCCATGAGTAGCGTCATGTAGCCTTGTCATGCATCATACTTGGTTGTGTGTTTACCATGTTGTTTGCTTCTTTCCGGTTGTGCTCCTTCTTGGTAGTTTCTGTTTTGTTACGATTGTGAGGAGTCGTTCGTCTACGTGGCTTCATATTCTTCATGGACTCATTCTTCTTTCTAGCGGGATTTCAGGAAAGATGACCTTCACCTTGTATCTCACTACTATCTGTGCTATGCTAGTTGTCTCGATGCTATCGCTATGTCGCGCTACCTACCACTTGTTTATCAAGCCTCCCAAATTATCATGATAGCCTCTAACCTTTTTACCCTTCCTAGCGAACCGTTGTTTGGCTATGTTACCGCTTGCTCAGCCCCTCTCATAGCATTGCTAGTTGCAGGTGCAGTTGCAGGTTGTTCCATGTTGGGACATGGACATCATGGGATATCACAATATCTCTTATTTATTAATGCATATATATACTTGGTAAAGGGTGGAAGGCTCGGCCTTATGCCTGGTGTTTTGTTCCACTCTTGCCGCCCTGATTTCCATCATACTGGTGTTATGTTCCTTGATTTTTCATCCCTAACACGATGAGGAGTATGGGGCCCTCTTGACAGTTCGCTTTGAATAAAATTGTTCCATCAAGGCCCAACATTGGTTTTACCATTTGCCTAATAACAACTAAAAACTTGCATAGGGACTTGCCGGCCCCCGTGGATTTTTAATCAACCCCCCGGGCCAGTGCTCCTTCGAGTGTTGGTCCAAACCGGGCGATGTCCGGCGCCCCCTTAGTAACCAGGGTCTCAGCCAACCCAACGTCTGCCCATCCGGTGAGCGCTGAGAACGAGATACGTGCGGCTCCTATCAGGATTTGTCGACACATCGGGAGGTATTGCTGGTTTTGTTTTACTATTGGCAAAATGTCTTGTGCACCGGGATTCCGAGTCTGATCGGGTGTCCCGCGATGGAGGATTGTCTTCGAGGATCGTGAGCTTGTCATGGGCTAAGTTGGGACACCCCTGCAGGGTTTAAACTTTCGAGGGCCGTGCCCGCGGTTATGTGGCAGATGGGAATTTGTTAATATCTAGTTGTAGAGGACTTGAAGTAAACTCTTTTAAAATACACCAACCGCGTTGCGTAACCATGACTGTCTCTTTTTGGGGAAGTTTGAGAGGAGAACACGGTTGGGTTATGTTTGAACGTAAGTAGTTCAGGATCACTTATTGATCATTACTAGTTTACGGCCTTTTGCGTAGTTCATCTTACTCTTGTACTCGTGAGTTAGCCACCATACATTGCTTAGTCGCTGCTGCAACCTCACCACTTATCCTTTCCATACCCCTTTAAGCTTTGCTAGTCTTGATACCCATGGTAATGGGATTGCTGAGTCCTCGTGGCTCATAGATTACTACACCAACAGTTGCAGGTACAGGTAATGCAATGATCATGACGTGAGAGCGATGTTTGCATGTTTTGGAGTTCTTCTTCTTCTTCTTCTTCGTCGATCTTGGGTTAGGTTCCTGGTCGGCAGCGTGGGCTAGCAGGGTGGATGTAGTTTGAGCTTCTGTTTGTGTTTCACCCGTAGTCAGATGTTGTTCTATGTATGATGTATTGATGTATTCTTGCGGCATTTGTATGTCTTGTATGTATCCCCATCTATTATGTAATGGATCGATGTAATGATATCCACCTTGCAAAAGCGTGTCAATATGCGGTTCTATCCTTGGTGGACCTTCGAGTCCCTTTAAGATAGTGTCGGATATTGGGCGTGACAAGTTGGTATCAGAGCCTCGACCGACCATAGGAGCCCCCTTGTTTGATAGTATAATTTGGCCGTTGTTGAGTCTAGAAAAAAACTTTTTGGAGTCTAGTTATATCGGAGAGTAGGAATTCTTTTACTCCTCTGCCCCTTCGTCGCCCTGGTGAGAAATCTTGTCTTAGGTGTTTTCATTACTCCTCTTACCCTTCAATTTTTAGGATCACGTAGTTGGTTGTTCGTTTGTTGCGATGTCAGCTCTTTTCATTTGGTGGTTTTCTCCTCAAGCTGATTCGATCCTCTTTGTCTTTTGCAAGATCAGTCCTCGGTTCTTTCTCAACGACGTTGTTTCCCCGTGTGTAGTTGTCTTTCTTTTTCCCACCCACCCACCCTTTTTCTTCTCGGAGCCAGAGTCTGTAATCGAGTATCCATCCTACTCGTGCGAAGCCTTTGCATTCCTTCCTCAAGTATTTCAACCGATGTTTTCTCTTCAAGTTATTCGTCAGTTCCCTGTTCCAAGTTGCCTTTGTTTTACCCGCCCTCCCATCCCTTTTATTCCCGGAGTCTGAGCCTCTATTCAAGCAGCAATTTCATTCATGCGGAGCCTCTTCATTCTGTTCCCAATTGTCTCAACCGGTGATTTCTCGTCTAGTTCATCATGGTTCCTCTCGCTTTCTTTCCGGTGGATTCAATTCAAGTTTTTCGTTGTTGATCATATTCTTTTCCTCGAGTCAAGTGCTTCCTTTGCTTGTTCGCCTCTCGCCAGTTTATCATTCCAGAGTGATGAAGACATCTCAAAAGATTCATGTTTGCATTCAATCAATTCGAGGTTGTCACCTCATTCGAGTCTTTCAGTCGTTCCGGTGCATCATTTCTCTTTCAAACGATAATTTCCAATGATGCTTCTTTTTAGTGGGCCCTAACCCATAGGTCTTTTCACAAGATCTTACCTGACTCTTCTAATTTTTCCCGGTGTTATCTCAAATTATTTCCGAAGTATGACGTAAGTATGGATTCCATCAGTCATATGCCTTCTCCAAGATCGCTTTCGAATTCTTTCATGTTGGTTCAACCTCTTCACTTTTTATTCTCCCGGAGTGCCTCAACAATTTTGGTGGGGGTTCTCGTTGTCATTCTTAGCGTTGAAGACCAAAGGAGATTTTTTCCTAAATCTTGGTCCGTTCTCTTGAAGATTTGTGGTTCTACTTCATGTTATCGTCTCAAATTGTTTCCAATCGTGCGATTCTTTTCTTACTCATCCGGAGCACTTCAAGGGTTGTTTTCAGTTTTGATTATCCGGAGGCCTTCATGTCAGAATATTCCTTTGTTCCAAGTTTTCAGCTTCGTTCGTTCCCATATTTGTACCTGTGCTTCGTTCAAGCATTCTCTAATTAGTTCGCGATCTCTTCTTTCTCTTGCATCTTGATTCACTCAAGTATCTTCACTCGTTTTCTAATTCTTCCGGCGATTCATTCTCTTACTTCATCTCAAATTCTCATGGTGGTTCGTTTAAGAATTTCACTCCCGTTCTTACCATATCAATTCATTCGTTCTTTCCAATCCTACCGGTGGTTCATGAAGACCTTCCCAAATTTCACGCTATATCTCCCCTTAATCTTTTCCAATGAGAATAACTATTATACAAATCCATTGCTTCTCATCGATTTAATTGATGGAGGATAAGCATAACATAATTCTTATTCTTCTTCATCAAGTAGATTTATTCCTTCCTTCAAAGATTGTTCGTGAGGAATAATCTCTTGGTTCTAAGTTGTTCATCTTTTCTTTCCGGAGTTCCAAGTTTTTCTCGCTTGTCTCGTCGTGAAGCTCCATCTAAATCATCGTAAGCTTTTAATCTTATTCTTTCATCCTTTAATTCGATCTCATCATCCTTTTGTTACCAGAGTTCTTCAGGGTGATTCGTAAGGATTTAATTCGTTCTTCAAGTGTTCATCAAGATTGTTGTTGGAGCTCAATTATCTTTCTTCTTACATCTTGAAGTGCAATTAATTCTCCGTATTCTTTTGGAGTGGAGTTTTGCATTTCTTTGTTCTTATCAGCTATTCAATCATTTCCGTTTGTGGCCGGTTATCACCTCATAATTTCGAGATGTTTTCAATAAGTCCAAAACAAGCTTATTCTTTTGTTGTTGATTCTTCCAACAACTCCGTTCAATCCTTCCTTCTAAGGATGCCTTTCAAACTCGATGGTGGTAGAAGTTGTCATATTCTTCTCCATTCTTTTCATTCCACTATTTCAATTCTTCCGGAGGCGTTGTGTTATCCCTCTTGTCGAGCATCGTTACATCTTGTCAAGTTCATGTTTTATTCCATTCCATGTTCAACTGGGTTGCTATCCTAATTATTTCGTTCTTATTCCTTTTCTATCTTGTTCTAACCAGAGTGGTTTCAGGACTATCTTGTTGCTTGAGCTTTTGATTCTCGTCATAATCGTCGTTCCTCTTTTCTACCCGAGTGCTCTCAACTTTGTTCATCTTCTCTCTTTGCTCTTGTTTCACCTCATCCTCTTTTCTTCTGTCTCAGTCCTAAGATATCGGGACGAGATCTCTTGTTAGTGGAGGAGAGTTGTAATGCCCCGAGCCCGATGCGCCAGGTATCTCCTAGTTATTCACTATCATTGCCATGTTATTTGCTTGCGTGTTGCACCTTTGCCATATCATCATGTGCATCTCATTTGCATTCATGTTCATCTCTTGCATACGGTCACTTCTCCGTTGTCCGTTTCGAAATCCGACACTCTACCATGCACCCGTTGCACCTCTCAGACCTTGTTTCGTGAGAGGGAGAAAAACATTCTTGGAGTGGGCCGAGATTTGTCGAGTGGTCTTGGTATATCACCGGTAGACCACCTATCAAATTTCGTTCCATTTGGAGGTTGTTTGATGCCCCAATGGTTAACCGCGTTGACCGAAACCCCCCTTCTCTTTGCAGCCCAGCACCCCTCCATAACAGCCCACTAGCCCATCTAAACCCCCTCCATGCTCTCCATCGTTGGATCACGATCATGAGGGCGAAAACCGTACCTCATTTGGACTCTCCTAGCTCCCTCTACCTATATAAACACCCCTCCCCCCGAAATTCACGGACAAACCCTAGCCTTCCTCTTCCTTGCACCGCCGGACATGTCCACCCTCGCCGGACATGTCCAGCCGCCACGTGTTTCGACCAATCAGAGGCCAACACATCATCGCCGCCGCCACCCCGAGCTACTCCGCGGGCGCCATGTCGCCAACCCCACCGTCGGTCAACGCCTCCCACCGCACGGGCCCGATGAGGCCAGATCCGGCCCGTGCCCCGCCGCCCGATCCCGATCGCACGTGAGCTCCGCCTCCTCGCACCTCCCGCTGGCGACCTGCCATCGCGGCCCGTCTGCGCACCGGCCGCCGGAGCTCGCCACCGCCGCCGTCCTTCCTCGCGTGCGCCCGCGTGCCCTAGCGCCAACCCACGCTCGACCTTCGCTGTATTTGGCATCCCCCACTCTGGATGCACCACCTCCGCCTGTTCCCCTCGCCACCGGCCTCCCTACTCCACTTGCCATCGCCATGGCGTCGCCGTCGCCGCCTTGAGTCCGCTCGTGCCTCGGGCACGAGGAGGAGGCAGCGCCTCGCCCACTCACTCCTCGTGGGCCTCCTCTGCCTCACGTGGGCCGGCCTCGCCCGGCCCAGCTCCGCCTCGTCCGACCTGCCTCACCTTCTGGCCCAGTGGCCCAATGTGAGCCCCTCCGTTTTTTGCTAAGTCCCCAGAAAACTATATCATGTTGCATATTTGTGAGTGGTACAACTTTGTGCCTGTGTGTCCAAATTGAGTGTATGATATATCGAAATATTTATCTCTAAGTTATCTACATGCTAGTGTCTTTTTGATGCATGTTAGTGTCCATATTGATGCCTTAAACATCGTTGCAAAAGTGCTAAATGATACACCTGCTGAAATTGTGATAACTTGCTATTTTATCTTTTTCATTGCATTTTGTGTGTTGATCTTTTGTGCATCATGTCTACATGTTTTAGGAGCATTTTCATGCCATCTTAACAGTGGTGCAATCCATGTATTTTATGTGCCTTGTGGTGACTAGCACAAGCTTTTGAAGTGTGCTACTTGATGTTGCTGATTTCTGAGACTTAGTGATTTTTGCTAAGTCTGCAACTGTTACAGTATGTTGCCATATTAACTTGATGCTACCATCAATTCCATGCCTAATCTGGAGATGCCTAGTTCACATGTTTTGAAGTCCATGTTATTGTATATTATGTCATTCCATTTGAAGACTCATATATGTCCTGTAGCATATGTTTACATTGCCATGAACATGCTTATACGATGTTCCAGTTTTCTATTAACTTCATGATGCCATGTTGTGAGCTTGTTATTGTTTGATCTATGCCTCTTTTGGAGATGCTTCCATTACATGTTTTGAAGTATGACATGAGTAATTTGTCCACATTCTAAATTTGTTAATTTTAGACTTAATATGACCTCTGTTCCAAGCTTGCAAACATGCTATGTTGATGTTGCGTTTTTACACTTGCTAAAACTATTACAACATTCAATCTTGTCTTGACGGTTCCCACTAGTCCATGAGTCATATGTATATGATGCCTTGATGTTATTTGCTCCTTGTTATGTGTACTTTGATGCCAGGCCCTTGGTTTCCATATAACTGTTGGAAATATGCCCTAGAGGCAATAATAAATTAGTTATTATTATATTATATTATATTTCATTGTTCATGATAATCGTTTATTATCCATGCTAGAATTGTATTGATAGGAAACTCAGATACATGTGTGGATACATAGACAACACCATGTCCCTAGTAAGCCTCTAGTTGACTAGCTCGTTGATCAATAGATGGTTACGGTTTCCTGACCATGGACATTGGATGTCTTTTGATAATGGGATCACATGATTAGGAGAATGATGTGATGGACACGACCCAATCCTAAGCCTAGCACAAGATCGTGTAATTCGTATGCTAAAGCTTTTCTAATGCCAAGTATCATTTCCTTAGACCATGAGATTGTGCAACTCCCGGATACCGTAGGAGGGCTTTGGGTGTGCCAAACGTCACAACGTAACTGGGTGGCTATAAAGGTGCACTACGGGTATCTCCGAAAGTGTCTGTTGGGTTGGCACGAATCGAGACTGGGATTTGTCACTCCGTGTAAACGGAGAGGTATCTCTGGGCCCACTCGGTAGGACATCATCATAATGTGCACAATGTGACCAAGGAGTTGATCACGGGATGATGTGTTACGGACGAGTAAAGAGACTTGCCAGTAACGAGATTGAACAAGGTATCGGGATACCGATGATCGAATCTCGGGCAAGTATCGTACCGATAGACAAAGGGAATTGTATACGGGATTGATTGAATCCTTGACATCATGGTTCATCCGATGAGATCATCGTGGAGCATGTGGGAGCCAACATGGGTATCCAGATACCGCTGTTGGTTATTGACCGGAGAGTTGTCTCGGCCATGTCTGCATGACTCCCGAACTTGTAGGGTCTACACACTTAAGGTTCGATGACGCTAGGGTTTATAGGGAAAGTATGTACGCGGTTACCGAATGTTGTTTGGAGTCCCGGATGAGATCCCAGACATCACGAGGAGTTCCGGAATGGTCCGGAGGTAAAGATTGATATATAGGAATTATGGTTTTGGCCACCGGAAGTGTTCCGGACATCACCGGTAGTGTACCGGGACCACCGGAGGGGTCCGGGGGTCCACCGGGAGGGGTCACCGGCACCGGAGGCCTACATTGGCCAATAGTGGGAAGGGACCAGCCCCTAGGTGGGCTGGGGCGCCTCCCACCAAAGCCCAAGGCGCCTCCAAGAGGCTAGGGGGGCAAACCCTAGGGCAGATGGGCCCTAAGGCCCACCCCAGGTGCGCCTCCCCCTCTCCCTCTTGTGGCCGCCACCCTAGATGGGATCAGGGGCTGCCGCACCCCTTGGGGTGGGAACCCTAGAGGGGGCGCAGCCCCCTCCCCTCCCCTTATATATACTTGAGGTATGGGGGCTGCCCAACACACGATTCGATCTCTCTCTTGGCGCAGCCCTACCCCTCTCCCTCCTCGTCTCTCGTAGTGCTTGGCGAAGCCCTGCTGGAGTCCTGCACTCCTCCACCACCACCACGCTGTCGTGCTATTGCTGGACGGAGTCTTCCCCAACCTCTCCTTCTCCCCTTGCTGGATCAAGGCGTAGGAGACATCACCGGGCTGCACGTGTGTTGAACGCGGAGGCGCTGTTGTTCGACGCTTAGATCGGAATCAACCGTGATCTGAATCGCTGCGAGTACGACTCCTTCATCTGCGTTCTTGCAACGCTTCCGCTTAGCGATCTAAAAGGGTATGTAGATGCACTCCCCTTCCCCTCGTTGCTAGATTACTCCATAGATTGATCTTGGTGATGCGTAGAAAATTTTAAATTTCTGCCACGATCCCCAATAGTGGCATCATGAGCTAGGTCTATGCGTAGTTTCTATGCATGAGTAGAACACAAGTTGTTGTGGGCGTCGATTTTTTCAATTTACCTGCCGTTACTAGTCTTATCTTGATTCGGAGGCATCGTGGGATGAAGCGGCCCGGACCGACCTTACACGTACTCTTACGTGAGACTGGTTCCACCGACTAACATGCACTAGTTGCATAAGGTGGCTAGCGGGTGTCTGTCTCTCCCACTTTAGTCAGATCGGATTCGATGAAAAGGGTCCTTACGAAGGGTAAATAGAAATTGGCATATCACATTGTGGTTTTGGCGTAGGTAAGAAATGTTCTTGCTAGAAACCTATAGCAGCCACGTAAAAACTTGCAACAACAATTAGAGGACGTCTAACTTGTTTTTGCAGCTTATGCCGTGTGATGTGATATGGCCAAAAGGATGTGATGAATGATATATGTGATGTATGAGATTGATCATGTTCTTGTAATAGGAATCACGACTTGCATGTCGATGAGTATGACAACCAGCAGGAGCCATAGGAGTTGTCTTAATTTATTTATGACCTGCGTGTCAACTTAAGCGTCATGTAATTACTTTACTTTATTTCTAAACCGTTAGCCATAGTAGTAGAAGTAATAGTTGACGAGATGACTTCATGAAGACACGATGATGGAGGTCATGATGATGGAGATCATGGTGTCATGCCGGTGACGATGATGATCATGGCGCCCCGAAGATGGAGATCAAAAGGAGCAAAATGATATTGGCCATATCATGTCACTATTTGATTGCATGTGATGTTTATCATGTTTTACATCTTATTTGCTTAGAACGACGGTAGCTTAAATAAGATGATCCCTCACAATAATTTCAAGAAAGTGTTCCCCCTAACTGTGCACCGTTGCGAAGGTTCGTTGTTTCAAAGCACCACGTGATGATCGGGTGTGATAGATTCTAACGTTCGAATACAACGGGTGTAAGCCAAATTTACACACGCAATACACTTAGGTTGACTTGACGAGCCTAGCATGTACAGACATGGCCTCGGAACACGGAAGACCGAAAGGTCGGGCATGAGTCGTATAGAAGATACGATCAACATGAAGATGTTCACCGATGTTGACTAGTCCGTCTCACGTGATGATCGGACATGGCCTAGTTGACTCGGATCATGTTTCACTTAGATGACTAGAGGGATGTCAATCTGAGTGGGAGTTCATTAAATAATTTGATTAGATGAACTTAATTATCATGAACATAGTCTAAATTATCTTTGCAAATATGTTGTAGATAAATAGCTCACGTTGTAGCTCCCTGTTTCAATACGTTCCTAGAGAAAGACCAAGTTGAAAGATATTGTAAGAAATGATGCGGACTGGGTCCGTAGTCTGAGGAGTGTCCTCACTGCTACACATAAGGCTTATGTCTTTGATGCACCGCTCGGTGTGCCAACCCCTCCAACATCGTCTGTGGATGTTGTGAACACCTGACAGACACATCCTGATGACTACTTGACAGTTTAGTGCACCATACTTTACGTCTTAGAATCGGGATTCCAATGACATTTTGAACGCCATAAGACATATGAGATGTTCCAAGAGCTTAAATTGGGATTTCAGGCTCATGCCCGTGTTGAGAGGTGTGAGACCTCTGACAAGTTCTTTTGCCAACAAGATGGAGGAGAATAGCTCAGCTAGTGAGCATGTGCTCAGAATGTCTTGGTGCTACAATCACTTAAATCAAGTGGGAGTTAAACTTCCAGATAAGATAGTGATTGATAGAGTTCTCTAGCCACTATCACTAAGCTACTAGATCTTCGTGATGAACTATGACATGCAAGGGATGGAGTTGATCCCGGAGCTATTCGCGGAACTTAAGACCGCAAAAGGTAGAAATCAAGAAGGAGCATCAAGTGTTGATGGTTTAACAAGACCACTGGTTTCAAGAAGGGCAAGGGCTAGAAGGGAAACTTCATGGATGGCAAACCAATTGCCGCTTCAGTGAAGGAACCCAAGGTTGAACCCAAACCCGAGACTAAGTGCTTCTATTGTAAGGGGAACGGTCACTGGTAGCGGAATTACCCCAAATGCATGGTAGATAAGAAGGTTGGCAACTTCAACAAAGTATATACGTGTTATTAATGTGTACCTCACTAGTACTCCTGGTAGCACCTGGGTATTGGATACCGGTTCAGTTACTATTATTGGTGACTTGAAGCAAAAGCTACGGACTAAACGGAGACTGGCTAAGGGCGAGGTGACGATGTGTGTTGGAAGTGTTTCCAAAGTTGATGAGATCACCATCGCACGCTCCATCTGCCTTCGGGATTAGTATTGAACCTAGATAAATGTTATCAGGTGTCTACGTTGAGCATGAATATGATTAGATCATGTTCATTGCAATACGGTTATTCATTTAAGTTAGAGAATAATGGTTATTCTGTTTACATGAATAATACCTTTCATGGTCATGCACCCTATGTGAATGGTTCATTGAATCTCGGTCGTGGTAATACACATGTTCACGCCAAAAGATGTAGAGTTAATAATGATAGTACCACTTTCTTGTGGCACTGCCGCTTAGGTCATATTGGCGTAAGATGCATGAAGAAACTCCATGTCGATGGATGTTTGGAGTCACTTGATTTTGAATCGCTTGACACATGCGAGCCATGCCTCATGGGCAAGATGACTAAGACCCCATTTTCAGGTACAATGAAATGGGCAAGTGACTTATTGGAAATCATACATGCTGATGCGCGTGATCCAATGAGAATTGAAGCGTGCGGTGGATATCGCTATTTTCTCATCTTCACTGACGATTTGAGTAGATATAGGTATATTTACTTAATGAAGCACAAGTCTGAAACGTTTGAAAAGTTCAAGCGATATCAGAGTGAAGTTAAGAATCATCATAACAAGAAGATCAAATTCCTACGATCTGATCAATGAGAATTTCTGAGTTATGAGTTTGGCAAACACTTAAGACATTGTGAATTGTTTCACAGTTGAAGCCACCTGGAACACCACAAGGTAATGGTGTGTCCGGACGTCGTAATCGAACCCTATGAGATATGGTGCGATCTATGATGTCTCTTACCAATCTACCATTTTCATTTTGAGGTTATGTGTTAGAGACAGCTGCATTCACTTTAGATAGGACACCATCTAAGTCCGTTGAGACGACGTCATATGAACATTGTTTTGGCAAGAAACCAAAGTTGTCGTTTCTTAATGTTTGGGGATGCGATGCTTAAGGCTTCAGCCGGAGAAGCTCGAACCCAAAAGCGGACAAACACATCTTCATAGGATACCGAAAGGTGACAGTTGGGTATACCTTCTATCTCAGATCCGAGGGCAAATTGTTTGTCGCTAAGAATGGGTCCTTTCTCGAGAAGGAGTTTCTCTCGAAAGAATTGAGTGGGAGGAAGATAGAACTTTATGAGGTTGTCGAACCTTTACTTCAACCAGAGAGTGATGCAACACAGAAAGATGTTTTCTGTGGCGCCTACGTCTATTGAATAGGAAGTTAATGATAGTGATCATGAAGCTTCGGATCAAGTTGCTATCAAACCTCGTAGGTCGACAAGATATGTACTACTCCTGAGTGGTACGGTAATCCTGTCTTAGATATCATGTTGTTAGACAACAATGAACCTACGAGCAATGGAGAAGCGATGGTGGGCCCGTATTTCGACAAATGATTAGAAGCCATGAAATCCGAGATAGGATCCATGTATCAGAACAAAGTATGGACTTTGGTGGACTTGCCCGATGATCGGCAAGCCATTGAGATAAATGGATCTTTAAGAAGAAGACGGACGAGGGCGGCAATGTTACCGTCTATGAAGCTCTACTTGTGGGAAAGGGTCTTTTCACAAGTTCAACGAGTTGACTACGATGAGAATTTCTCACCCGTAGTGATGCTTAAGTCCGTCGAAATCATGTTAGCATTAGCTATATTTTTCGATTATGAAATCTGACAGATGGATGTCCAAAACAAATTTTCTTACCAGTTTTTGTAAGAAAAACTTGTATGTGATACAATAAAAGGTTTTGTCGATCCTAAGGATGCTAAAAGATATGCTGGCTCCAGCAATCCTTCTATGGACTAGAGCAAGCATCTCGGAGTCGGAATATATGCTTTGATGGAGTGATCAAAGCTTTTAGGTTTATACAATGTTTGCTAGAAACTTGTATTTACAAGAAAGTGAGTGGGAGCACTACAACATTTCTGATAAGTATATGTGGATGACATATTGCTGATTCGAAATAATTTAGAATTTCTGGAAAGCATAAACGGTTGTTTGAAGAGTGTTTTTCAAAGGAAGACCTGGATAAAGCTGCATACATATTGGGCATCAAGATCTATAGAGATAGATCAAGACGCCTGATGATACTTTCAAAGAACGCACACCTTGACATGTTTTTGAATGAATTCAAAATAGATCAGTCAAAGAAGGGGTTCTTACCTGAGTTGTAAGGTGTGAAGTTGAGTAAGACTCGAAGATTGACCACGTCAGAAGAAAGAGTAAGGACGAAGGTCGTCCCCTATGCTTTTGTCATAGGCTCTATACGGTATGCCATGGTGAGTACCGCACCTGATGTGTGCCTTGCCACATGTTTGGCAAGAGGGTACAAAGGTGATCTAGGAGTGGATCACCAGATAGCGGTCAAAATTATCCTTAGAGGAATAAGGAAATGTTTCTCAGTTATGGAGGTGATAAAGAGTTCGACGTAAAGAGTTACGTCGATGCAAGCTTAACACCTATTCGGATAGCTCTGAGTAGAGATAACGGATACGTATAATGGATCAACAATTTGGAGTAGCTCCAAGTGGAACGTGGTAGCAGCATCTACGTTATGACATAAAGTTTTGCGAAATACATAGGGATCTGAATATTGCAGACCCGTTGACTACAACCTCTTTCACAAGTATAACATGATCAAACCCAGAACTTATTGAGTGTTAATCACATAGTGATGTGAACTAGATTATTGAGTCTAGTAAACTCTTTGGATGTTGGTCACATGGCGATGTGACCTGTGAGTGTTAATCACATGGCGATGTGAACTAGATTATTGACTCTAGTGCAAGTGGGAAACTATTGGAAATATGCCCTAGAGGCAATAATAAATTAGTTATTATTATATTATATTTCATTGTTCATGATAATCATTTATTATCCATGCTAGAATTGTATTGATAGGAAACTCAGATACATGTGTGGATACATAGACAACACCATGTCCCTAGGAAGCCTCTAGTTGACTAGCTCGTTGATCAATAGATGGTTACGGTTTCCTGACCATGGACATTGGATGTCTTTGATAATGGGATCACATCATTAGGAGAATGATGTGATGGACAAGACCCATTCCTAAGCCTAGCACAAGATCGTGTAGTTCGTATGCTAAAGCTTTTCTAATGTCAAGTATCATTTCCTTAGACCATGAGATTGTGCAACTCCCGGATACCGTAGGAGTGCTTTGGGTGTGCCAAACGTCACAACGTAACTGGGTGGCTATAAAGGTGCACTATGGGTATCTCCGAAAGTGTCTGTTGGGTTGGCACGAATCGAGACTGGGATTTGTCACTCGTGTAAACGGAGAGGTATCTCTAGGCCCACTCGGTAGGACATCATCATAAGGTGCACAATGTGACCAAGGAGTTGATCATGGGATGATGTGTCACGGAATGAGTAAAGAGACTTGCCGGTAACTAGATTGAACAAGGTATCGGGATACCGACGATTGAATCTTGGGCAAGTATTGTACCGATAGACAAAGGGAATTATATACGGGATTGATTGAATCCTTCACATCGTGGTTCATCCGATGAGATCATCGTGGAGCAAGTGGGAGCCAACATGGGTATCCAGATCCCGCTGTTGGTTATTGACCGGAGAGTTGTCTCGGCCATGTCTGCATGACTCCCGAACCCGTAGGGTCTACACATTTAAGGTTCGATGACCCTAGGGTTTATAGGGAAAGTATCTACGCGGTTACCGAATGTTGTTCGGAGTCCCGGATGAGATCCCAGACATCACGAGGAGTTCCGGAATGGTCCGGAGGTAAATATTGATATATAGGAAGTATGGTTTTGGCCACTCGAAGTGTTCCGGACATCACTGGTAGTGTACCGGGACCACCGGAGGGGTCCGGGGGTCCACCGGCCCCGGAGGCCTACATGGGCCAATAGTGGGAAGGGACCAGCCCCTAGGTGGGCTGGGGCGCCTCCGACCAAAGCCCAAGGCGCCTCCAAGAGGGGAGGGGGGCAAACCCTAGGGCAGATGGGCCCTAAGGCCCACCCCAGGTGCGCCTCCCCCTCTCCCCCTTGTGGCCGCCACCCTAGATGGGATCAGGGGCTGCCGCACCCCCTCCCCTCCCCTTATATATACTTGAGGTATGGGGGCTGCCCAACACACGATTCGATCTCTCTCTTGGCGCAGCCCTACCCCTCTCCCTCCTCGTCTCTCGTAGTGCTTGGCGAAGCCCTGCTGGAGTCCCACGCTCCTCCACCACCACCACGCCGTCGTGCTGCTGCTGGATGGAGTCTTCCCCAACCTCTCCTTCTCCCCTTGCTGGATCAAGGTGTAGGAGACGTCACCGGGCCGCAGGTGTGTTGAACGCGGAGGCGCCGTTGTTCGGCGCTTAGATCGGAATCAACCGCGATCTGAATCGCTGCGAGTACAACTCCTTCATCCGTGTTCTTGCAACGCTTCCGCTTAGCAATCTACAAGGGTATGTAGATGCACTCCCCTTCCCCTCGTTGCTAGATTACTCCATAGATTGATCTTGGTGATGCATAGAAAATTTTAAATTTCTGCCACGACACCCAAAAATAACTTGCTGTAGCTTGTCTCATTTTTGCTCTCAAGTTGCCATCATGCTAAATCTGTCATCCTATTAACAACATGTTCCTTTTTGCAAGCATCATAGTAATTACTCCATGCTTCATATGAACTTGTGCCCTTGGACTAAGTTGAAGTGTATCATGTCTACTACATGTCCATGTCTTTTGAATGATTACTTAATTTGTTATTCTTTCTGTTATATGCCTCCAAAGTCAGCATAATAATGTCATTGTTTGCATTCCTAGATTTCCTCCAAGTGTGAGAATCAGCTTATATCATGTTGCATCTTGTCTTGTTGATTGCCATTGATCTATGGGTCATATGGAGATGCTTAGTAATAATGTTTTGCCATGTTTAACCTGTACTTCAATGCCATGCTTTTGTTTGCCATAATATTGCATTATATCAGCTTTGTTTAATACTTCCAACATGTCAACATGTTATTCTTGCTCACATGTATGCCCGGTTTTTCACTGTCATAATATGTGTTATTAAGTTGCCTTTTGCATTGATCATCTTGGTTTAATCTTGATGACTATGAACTTGAAACTTAATGTTATTTTATGCATGTAACCTATACTTGGAGTGCATATCAAGTTTGTGTCAATGTGATACCTGTAGCATGTTGTTTCCTTGATTGCAAAGTGCGTAGTTGCTGTTTTGGGCAGATTGTGAGTGAAACTTGTATTGAGTGTATGTGTTGAACCGTTGCTCTGTTTTGAGCATGCTCTATATGAAACTTGCTTAGTTTTGCATGTAGTTTCATGTTACCTTGTTGCATCCATGTTTTGGAGTGTTTGTGATGTTGTTTGAATGCATTTTGCACCAATGCCATGTTTAACTTGTTTTGCTCATATCTTCTAGGCCGTAGCTCCGAATTAAATGAATTTTATATGTAACTTGTCTTGAAAACCGTGTAGATCATCTTGGTGCATTTTAACTCGATGTTTAACAACTTCAACATAATGTTTTGTTCAGGTCTGGACCAATTTCAAAATTTGCATATCAGGACTTACTGGAATTGTTATATGTTGTTTCCAGCCTCATTTAAACTTGCCTTGATGTGTTTCTCTTGCATGCATCATCTCTTGCCTTGAGTAGCATCATGTAGCCTTGTCATGCATCATACTTTGTTGAGCATCATGTCTTGTTTATGTGTTGTGTGTTTACCATGTTGTTTGCTTCTTTCCGATTGTGCTCCTTCTCGATAGTCCCTGTTTCGTTGCGATCATGAGGATTCATTCGTCTACGTGGCTTCGCCTTCTTCATGGACTCGTTCTTCTTCCTAGCGAGATTTCAGGAAAGATGACTATCACCTTGGATTTCACTACTATCTTTGCTACGCTAGTTGTCTCGATGCTATCACTATGTCGCACTACCTACCATTTGTTTATCAAGCCTCTCAAATTACCATGATAGCCTCTAACCTTTTTACCCTTCCTAGCAAACCGTTGTTTGGCTATGTTACTGCTTGCTCAGCCCCTCTTATAGTGTTGCTAGTTGCAGGTGCAGTTGCAGGTTGTTTCATGTTGGGACATGGATATCATGGGATATCACAATATCTGTTGTTTAATTAATGCATCTATATACTTGGTAAAGGGTGGAAGGCTCGGCCTTGTGCCTAGTGTTTTGGTCCACTCTTGCCGCCCTAGTTTTCGTCATAACCATGTTATGTTCCTTGATTTTGTGTCCCTAACACGATGAGGGGTATGGGGCCCTCTTGATAGTTCGCTTTGAATAAAACTCTTCCATCAAGGCCCAACATTGGTTTTACCATTTGCCTAATAACAACTAAAAACTTGCATATGGACTTGCCGGGCCCCGTGGATTTTTAATCAATCCCCTGGGCTAGTGCTCCTTCGAGTGTCCGGCGCCCCCTGGGCAACCAGGGTCCCAGCCAACCCGATGTCTGGCCCATCTGGTGAGCCCTGAGAATGAGATATGTGCAGCTCCTATCGGGATTTGTCGGCACATCGGGAGGTCTTGCTGGTTTGTTTTTACCATTGTGAAAATGTCTTGTGCACCGGGATTCCGAGTCTGATCGGGTGTCTCGCGATGGAGGATTGTCTCCGTGGATCGTGAGCTTGTCATGGGCTAAGTTTGGACACCCCTGCAGGGTTTAAACTTTCGAGAGCCGTGCCTGCGGTTATGTGGCAGATGGGAATTTGTTAATATTCGGTTGTAGAGGACTTGAAGTAAACTCTTTTAAAATACACAAACCGCGTTGCGTAACCGTGACTATCTCTTTTCGGGGATGTTCGAGAGGATAACACAGTTGAGTTATGTTTGAACATAAGTAGTTCAGGATTGCTTATTGATCATCACTAGTTTACGACCGTTTGCGTAGTTTCTCATCTTACTCTTGTACTCATGAGTTAGCCACCATACATTGCTTAGTCACTGCTGAAACCTCACCACTTATCCTTTCCATACCCCTTTAAGCTTTGATAGTCTTGATACCCCTTTAAGCCGGCTACTGCTGCTATGGAAGCTGCTTCGACTTCAACGGAAGGAACCTGCTCACCTTCCTTCCGTAAACCAAGAGGCTACTCTGCATTTGCCTCCGCATCTAGCTGTCAGCAAACCCATCTCACATGCCTTGATGTGGTCGTCCAAAGTGCTACAACTACAGAACATGAACTGTGCTTCAGTACAAGACATGGGGCTTCAGGTGACACATTGAAAAGAAGTAATATTTGCGTGCGCTGTGCATGTATACTTGTTGTCTATATTTGGATGACTTATAACGTAGATGCATGTGCAGCTATGGGATTGGGCAATAGCTCGCATGATGAAGTAAATGAGGAAGAATTTGCTACGCTGAGAAAGAAAGCCAACATTCCTCTATTTGTGAGTTTAACAAACTTACCTTCGCCATGCTATTTTTCAACTTAAGAGAATTATGCATGACGATGCTTACTATTATTTATTATTTATGTTTCAGTGCTCAGCTTTTACACTGAGATGTGACGAGAAACTGAAACCTAAAGCAGGGATGAGATTTGAAGGGCTCGAGGCTGTGGAGGAGTTCTACAAGCCCTATGCACATCAAGTGGGTTTTGGAGTTCATGTTGGACAACAAAAAAAGTTGAACAAGGACGTTGTCCAGACAAAGTGTTTCATGTGCAGTAGGGAAGGTTTCGTGTTTCAGAAAAGCAAGGATATTAAAGATCCATCACTGAAAAGTCATAAGGTTACGACCATGCGATGTGGTTGTAATGCACATATCTTCGTCAAGTTGTAGCGACCAGACCTCAAACAGTTTGATCTCTGTGCTCCGGTGTCATCCCTGGATCAGTAATGCTGAGACCACATAGTACTCGGAGGATTTATAGCAGAGTAGCAATCACACACTTATTACATCGAGTGTCTCAAAAGAGAACTTATTACAATAAATATGGCTTAAGGCCATCTAATAACGATAACAACGGAAGGCTTGGAAGATAAGTGAGTCCATCAACTCCAACGGCATCACTGAGTATAGAACCACGACCTAAAAACTCCTTAATCGTCGTCTGAAAAGTCTGCAACATTAACTTTGCAGCCTGAGAACGGGTCAGCACATGGAATATGCTGGCAAGGTAACACATAGAGAATAATGGAATGAAACAGCTATACTATATGCATATTTGGCTGGTGGAAAGCTCTATGGTTACAGTTTTGCGTAAAGCCAATTTTTCCCTACTTCAAAGGAATAAAATTTAATTACTACCATGGTGGTTGTTTAACATTGAGAATGGTTGACAGCATTCTCAATCCCAATTAAGCATCATCATTAAACATAACCCAACAAAATTAATTTAGAGTAACATGTTGAGATTCACATGAAAATCCAGGTACTAGATACTCAAGATGTCCATAACCGGGGACACGGCTAACCATGATTAGTTTATTACACTCTGCAGAGGTTTGCGCACTTTCCCCACAAGACTCGATCACCTCCGTTTGGTTTCTCGCACTACAGGGTGTTTGAGAAGACGGATAACCAAGACATAGTCTTTCAGAAGCGCTAGCACCTTACGATCGGGTAGACCGTACCACCTACATCCCCTACATCTGCTAGTCTACCACTGTAAGAGTTCGCACAACTTAGTCAACTATGCTAGAGCCCATAATAGCTTGTGGCTGCACACGGAAATTTCTAGTATGAATAGTCTCATGATCCCTTTGAGCCTGGGTGGCGGTCCAAAAGAAAACAGACAAGTCCTGGAATACCCAGGTGCCTCAATCCACCCAGATGTGTGTTTAAGTTGCCACCTTAGATAAACCATTAATTAGCAATCTCATATCTGTCATGGATATCACTCACCCAATCCACGTCTACTAGCATAGCATGGCATAATAAGCAAACGTAGAAGTAACTCCCAAAGGTTTGATAATAACAGGTAATAGGTACTACCTCATCTACTTCCCATCCCACAATTTAATTAGATCCTAATCATGCAATATGTGAGGATTGATCTAATGCAATAAAACTGGGTAGTAGAAAAGGTATGATCAAAGTGTTACTTGCCTTGCTGATGATCCGCGAAACCTAACGATTCGAAGTAACACGCGGCGCACTCCGGGTACTCTATCGCAGACAAACAAACAAGCATACAATAAGTACTCATCTAATGCACAGGTAAAACTCAAATAAGAGATCTAACCAAAAGATTCAACTTAAGAACTCCGGTTGGCAAAAAGAATCAAATCGAACGAAGCAACAAAAATCAAACGGCGAAAGAAAACAACTTTGTTCTAGTAATCTGGATCTAGGGCAAATTTTATAGTAGCAAAATCTTGTTTAAGTTGGTTAAACGGATAGAGGGTTTTGAGACAAATCTCTAGGCGCTTGAATCGCCTGATTCCGATAAACGAGCGAAAAGTTATACTAAAACGAAAATCGGATCAGGAATCGCGATCAGAAAAATCGCGGATTTAATCCGAGAAAAAGAAAAACGACGAACGCCGAATTTTTTTTTCGGCACGGAAAATGAGGCGCGACGAACCTCGGCGGCGGGATCCGGCGGCGGCGGCGGCTTAGGGCGCTTTAGGGTTTCCCCCCGGGGCCGGGCCTCGGCTTATAAAGGCCTCCCGGTCGGTGTCCAGGTCGGACACGGCCCGTTAAGTCGGTTCGTTTTTTTAATTATTCCGCTCGTAATAAAAATAAAAAGAAATACTAAACGGACTCCAAAAATTCCGAAATAAATTTTCACGGGCTTCTAAAATCAAGCCGCACAAGGTGAACATTTATTTGGGACCTAAATGCAATTTTGAAAAACGCACTTTTTTTCCTAAATTCAAATAAAACACTGAAAAACTCCGAAATAAAATCTTATTTGATTTTATTATTAAATCCTTAATATTTCTTTATTTTGGGAAAGTCATTTTATTCCCTCTCTCATATTTTTGTATTAGAAATAATTGATGATAAAATAAACAAAATCAAATGATCCTATTCTCAAAATTTGAGAAAACTCAAATATGAAAATAACGAAATCCCCAACTCTCTCCGTGGGTCATTGAGTTGCGTAGAATTTCTAGGATCAACCAAAATGCAAAATAAAATATGATATGCATGATGATCTAATGTATAACATTCCAAATTGAAAATTTGGGATGTTACAAACCTACCCCCCTTAAGATGAATCTCGCCCTCGAGATTCGGGTTGGCTAGAAAATAGGTGAGGGTGGTCTTTGAGCAAATCTTCCTCTCGCTCCTAGGTGGCCTCATCCTCCGTGTGGTGGCTCCACTGAACTTTGCAAAACTTGATAACCTTGCTGCGAGTAACTCGGTTGGCAAACTCGAGGATCTTAATTAGTTTCTCCTCGTAGGTCAAATCGTTATCCAACTGAATAGTTTCCAAAGGCACTGTATCTCTCAATGGTATGTCAGCCATCTCCGCATGACACTTCTTCAACTGGGAAACGTGGAACACATCATGAACTCCTGACAATCCTTCGGGCAATTCCAACTTGTAGGCTACTTCTCCCATAGGCTCCAAAACTCGATATGGTCCTACAAATCGTGGTGCTAACTTCCCTTTAACTCCAAAACGCTTTGTTCCACGAAGTGGAGATACTCGAAGATAAGCTCTATCTCCAACTTCGTAAACCGTCTCCTTGCGTTTAGAATCCGCATAACTCTTCTGTCTGGACTGGGCTACCTTGAGCCTATCGCGAATCAACTTCACCTTCTGTTCAGACTCTTTAATCAAGTCAGGT
Source organism: Triticum urartu (assembly GCF_003073215.2). NCBI lineage: Eukaryota > Viridiplantae > Streptophyta > Magnoliopsida > Poales > Poaceae > Triticum > Triticum urartu. The sequence continues at coordinate 336,022,976 of NC_053027.1, read as the reverse complement.
CCAAACAACTGGCGGTCTCCAACTTCGTCCCATGACAGCGGTGTCCTGCACCTCCTTCCGTACAAAGCTTCGAAAGGGGCCATCTTTAAACTGGTTTGATAACTGTTGTTGTAAGAGAACTCTGCATATGGCAAATTATCGTCCCAACTAGATCCATAATCTAGCGCACAAGCTCTCAGCATATCCTCCAAAATCTGATTGACTCTTTCGGTCTGTCCATCTATCTGTGGATGAAAAGCTGTACTGAATTCTAGCCTGGTACCCAAAGTTTCGTGCAACTGCTTCCAGAATTTTGAGGTAAACTGGGTTCCTCTATCCGATACGATACTCCTTGGAACTCCATGCAGACACACGATTCTGGTCATGTATATCTTTGCCAACTTAGCACTGGTGTAAGTGGTCTTTACTGGGATGAAATGAGCTACTTTCGTAAATCGATCGACAACAACCCAAATTGAGTCATAGCCTGAACGAGTCCTGGGCAACCCCGTGATAAAATCCATGCCTAGCTTATCCCACTTCCATTTGGGTATCGGCAATGGTTGTAACGATCCTGCTGGCTTCTGATGCTCTGCCTTTACTCTCCGGCATACATCACAAACTGCTACATACTCCGCAATATCCTTCTTCATTCCGGTCCACCAGAAAATATCCTTCAAATCCAAATACATCTTGGTATTTCCTGGGTGAATCGTGTGCCTCTTGCAAAATCAACTTCCTGATCTCCGGGTCATTGGGCACGTAAACGCAGTCTTAGAACCATAGGGTGTCGTGCTCATCCTCATGAAATCCTTTAGCTTTTCCTTTGCTCAGTTTCTCCTTTATAGCGGCAATCTCTTTGTCAGCTTTTTGAGCTTCCCTGAATCTATCCATCAAAGTTGACTGAATCTCCAGTGCTGCTACATAACTTCTTGGAACTATTTCCAAACATAGTTCGCGAAGATTTTCTGCTAACTCCTTGGGTATTTCTCCCGTCATTAACGTATTGACATGGCTCTTGCGGCTTAATGCGTCTGCTACTACATTAGCCTTCCAGGATGATAATGCAATTTCATATCATAATCCTTGATAAGCTCCAACCATCTCCTTTGTCTGAGATTCAACTCCTTCTGTGTGAAAATGTACTTCAAACTCTTATGATCCGTGTACACCTCACAATGATTTCCAATGAGAAAATGTCTCCATGTCTTCAATGCATGCACTACGGCTGCTAACTCCAAATCATGCGTGGCATAATTCAACTCATGAGGTTTCAGTTGTCTTGAGGCATATGAAACAACTCTCCTTTCCTGCATAAGCACTGCTCCAAGTCCTCGACATGAAGCGTCGCAATACACCTCATAATCCTTGGTCTGGTCTGGCAAAATCAACACTGGTGAGGTAACCAAACATTTCTTCAACTCCTGGAAACTAGCCTCACACTCCTCCGTCCATATGAACTTGGTATCCTTCTTCAACAACTCAGTCATAGGCTTCGCAATCTTTGAGAAATTCTCAATAAATCTCCGGTAGTATCCTGCGAGTCCAAGAAAACTCCGGATCTCTCCAACTGTTGTTGGGGCTTCCCACTTGGTCACAGTTTCAACTTTAGCGGGATCTACTGCTATACCTTCTCCAGATATAACGTGTCCGAGGAATCCTACTTCCTTCAACCAAAACTCACATTTGCTGAACTTGGCATATAATTGATGTTCTCTGAGCTTTCCAAGTACCAAACGCAAATGCTCCTTATGTTCCTCTTCATTCTTCGAATAAACCAGGATATCATCAATGAACACTACGACGAACTTATCCAAAAACTCCATAAACACTTTGTTCATCATGTTCATAAAATAGGCAGGTGCGTTAGTCAGACCAAATGACATAACGGTATACTCGTACAGCCCATACCTGATGGTAAAAGCTGTCTTTAGAATATCCTGTTCTTGAATCTTCAATTGGTGGTATCCTGATCGCAGATCGATCTTGGAAAATACCTTAGCTCCTTGCAATCGATCAAACAGATCATTGATCATTGGTAGTGGGTACTTGTTCTTGATTGTTACTTCATTCAATCCTCGATAATCAACAACCATCCTTAATGATCCATCTTTCTTCTCCACTAGAAGTACTGGCGATCCCCAAGGCGAAGAACTTGGGCGAATATAACCTTTATCCAGTAACTCCTTAATCTGCTTCTTAATTTCCACCAAATCCTTTGCTGGCATCCTATATGGTCTCTTTGATATTGACCCTGTGCCTGGCAATAGCTCAATCAAAAACTCAATATCTCTATCCGGTGGCATGCCTGGCAACTCCTCTGGAAATACATCAGGGAAATCCCTTACCACTGGTACTTCCTCCTGCACAACTCCTGTTAGGAAATTTACTTGAGTCCTCTTTGGCTCATGCCGGGATACATACTTGATCCTTCTCCCTTCTGGTGTGGTAAGCAAAATTGACTTACTAGAAAATTCAATATTCCGTTCATACTTTGATAACCAATCCATGCCTAATATCACATCCAATCCTTGGGATTCCAACACTATTAGGTCTGAGGGAAAAACATAGTTACCAATCCTTAATGGTAACCTATCACACCATAGACTAGCCACATACTCTGCTCCGGGCGAGGTTACTAACATGGGTGACCTAAGGGCTTGGGTTGGTAGGTTATACTTATCCACAAATCCCCTTGAGATGTATGAATGCGATGCACCAGTATCAAAAAGAACGAGTGTAGTAATTGACCTAACCAAAAATTTTCCTATTACTGCATCGGGCTGAGCTTCAACCTCCTCCATGCTAACGTGGTTCACCTGTCCCCTGTTAAAAGGGTTCGGCTTCTTCCCACAACTTCCATTGCTATTTCCATTTTGCAATTCAGGACATTCATTTGCATAATGTCCTGTCTTCGAACACTTAAAGAAAGTGACTTGGCTCAAGTCCTTCTTGGCTGGGGTTGAGGGGTTGGTGCGGTTCTGGCCGTTGCTTCCTCCATTGACATTACCATTCTTGGTGCCATTGTGATTGTGCGAGCTACCTCCTCCATGGGTATGCTGAAAATGTCCTCCCGGTCTAGGGGTAAAACGTGGCTTCTGCTGAGCTCCTGAATTGTACTTTCCTTGTCCATACTTCCTCTTGCGATTCTCAATTTGCTGCTGCTTCCCTTCAATCATAAGAGCACGATCTACCAACTCCTGGTAGTTGTTGAAGGTTGCTACCATCAACTGCATGCTCAACTCATCATTCAGTCCTTCCAGAAACTTCTCCTGCTTAGCTGCATCCGTAGCGATGTCATCTGGGGCATAACGTGCTAACTTACTAAATTCCTCCACATACTGGCCAACTGTCCTTCCTCCTTGGCGCAAGTTGCGAAACTCACGCTTCTTCATGGCCATAGCTCCTGCTAAAACATGGGCAGTACGAAAAGCCTGCTGAAACTGGTCCCATGTGACAGTGTCTACAGGGAAAGTGGCTGTGAAATTCTCCCACCATGATGCCGCGGGTCCTTCTAACTGATGTGCGGCAAACTTCACCTTCTCCGCATCTGTGCATACTGCTGTGGTCAACTCCCTAGCTGTCTTGCGGAGCCAATCATCTGCTATTATCGGCTCGGTGCTACTGGAAAACACCGACGGATTCAGCCTAAGAAAACGGGCTAAGTGGTCAACAGGTGGTGGTGGTGGTGGTGGGTTGTTGTTATTGTTCCCCCGATTCTGATTCTGGACTAGCAACTGCATCAATGTGTTCTGCTGCTGGATCAACTGAGTGAGCTCCGGTGGAAAGGCAAATCTGGGGTCACGTCTCGGAGGCATCTGAGGGTTTAGAAAAGATGAGATATAAGAATAGAGGGGGTCTAAAGAGAAAACACTACCCATATGCACATGAGGCAAAACAAACAATTCACTTGAATTAATCAAACAAGGGCATACAATCGATCTACCTATCGCAAAAGTGCTCAGACTACTATATTTACATGGTGGACTACTACTACTGATGAGGTGGTCTACTAGAAATATTTTTCGGTCGTTGACTCCATGATATCTGCTCCAGCTTCATCAACATAGTCATCATCGCTACTATCCGCTTCCGAGTCGGTGCCGTCGATGATGATGTAGTCTTCCGGGCTAATCTCCTTGGGTTCTTCGTCTTCATCTACTGGCGTAGGGTCTCCCACAAATATTCCAATCTTCTTGATCAGGTCGTCATTGTTCTCCACCAATACTTCAATTTCCTCTTCATAATCTTCACTTGTAGCCTTGAGTTCTTCCTCCAGTTCCTTGATTCTAGTCTTAGCCTTCTTCAGATCTATCATGTCGGCGCACATCTGGTTCTCCTGTCGTCGAATGTGCTGGTTTAGCTCCTGGATAAAAGCTGCAATTGATCTATCCTTCCTGGTGCTGATCATCTCCCAGTGTTCATCTCGGCGCCCACAAATCTGGTAGATAGTATCCTTGAGATCATTGCGGTAGACTTCTCCAATGCGTCCCATGGCGATGTGAACTGCCATGCTCTTTCCTAGACTCCAAGTTGGTGCATCAAAAGAAAACTCTATGGGCTCAGTGACTGGCATGAACGTCCTTCCTGGAACTTGAACTTGAATCATCCAGCGCTCTTCTTCAGGTAAAGTGGCGTTGTAGGTTCCTGTGAAGCTTGGTACTCCTATGTTCAGGTATCTAGTGACTTCCTTCAAGTGTCGTCCAAAGGGTGTATCTTCATCCGGTTGTGTGAACTTGTTCCTTGCATCCGCCATCCTAAAGAGTAGAAAAGATGAGAGGTCAGAAGAGAAGAGAGTGAACAGTGATCTAGGTCTCTAACTTAGTGGTCGTGTCCTACAGTCAGCGTGTGCCCTGATACCATCTCTGTAGCGACCAGACCTCAAACAGTCTGATCTCTGTGCTCCGGTGTCATCCCTGGATCAGTAATGCTGACACCACATAGTACTCGGAGGATTTATAGCAGAGTAGCAATCACACACTTATTACATCGAGTGTCTCAAAAGAGAACTTATTACAATAAATATGGCTTAAGGCCATCTAATAACGATAACAGCGGAAGGCTTGGAAGATAAGTGAGTCCATCAACTCCAATGGCATCACTGAGTATAGAACCATGACCTAAAAACTCCTTAATCATCGTCTGAAAAGTCTGCAACATTAACGTTGCAGCCCGAAAACGGGTCAGCACATGGAATATGCTGGCAAGGTAACACATAGAGAATAATGGAATGAAACAACTATACTATATGCATATTTGGCTGGTGGAAAGCTCTATGGTTACAGTTTTGCGTAAAGCCAATTTTTCCCTACTTCAAAGGAATAAAATTTAATTACTACCATGGTGGTTGTTAAACATTGAGAATGGTTGACAACATTCTCAATCCCAATTAAGCATCATCATTAAACATAACCCAACAAAATTAATTTAGAGTAACATGTTGAGATTCACATGAAAATCCAGGTACTAGATACTCAAGATGTCCATAACCGGGGACACGGCTAACCATGATTAGTTTATTACACTCTGCAGAGGTTTGCGCACTTTCCCCACAAGACTCGATCGCCTCCGTTTGGTTTCTCGCACTACAGGGTGTTTGAGAAGACGGATAACCGAGACATAGTCTTTCAGAAGCGCTAGCACCTTACGATCAGGTAGACCGTACCACCTACATCCCCTACATCTGCTAGTCTACCACTTTAAGAGTTCGCACAACTTAGTCAACTATGCTAGAGCCCATAATAGCTTGTGGCTGCACACGGAAGTTTCTAGTATGAATAGTCTCATGATCCCTTTGAGCCTGGGTGGCGGTCCAAAAGAAAACAGGCAAGTCCTGGAATACCCAGGTGCCTCAATCCAGCCAGATGTGTGCTTAAGTTGCCACCTTAGATAAACCATTAATTAACAATCTCACATCTGTCATGGATATCACTCACCCAATCCACGTCTACTAGCATAGCATGGCATAATAAGCAAACGTATAAGTAACTCCCAAAGGTTTGATAATAACAGGTAATAGGTACTACCTCATCTACTTCCCATCCCACAATTTAATTAGATCCTAATCATGCAATGTGTGAGGATTGATCTAATGCAATAAAACTGGGTAGTAGAAAAGGTATGATCAAAGTGTTACTTGCCTTGCTGATGATCCGCGAAACCTAACGATTCGAAGTAACACGCGGCGCACTCCGGGTACTCTATCGCAGACAAACAAACAAGCATACAATAAGTACTCATCTAATCCACAGGTAAAACTCAAATAAGAGATCTAACCAGAAGATTCAACTTAAGAACTCCGGTTGGCAAAAAGAATCAAATCGAACGAAGCAACGAAAATCAAACGGCGAAAGAAAACAACTTCGTTCTAGTAATCTGGATCTAGGGAAATTTTATAGTAGCAAAATCTTGTTTAAGTTGGTTAAACGGATAGAGGGTTTCGAGACGAATCTCTAGGCGCTTGAATCGCCTGATTCCGATAACGAGCAAAAAGTTATACTAAAACGAAAATCGGATCAGGAATCGCGATTAGAAAAATCGCGGATTTAATCCGAGAAAAAGAAAAACAACGAACGCCGATTTTTTTTCGGCATGGAAAACGAGGCGCGACGAACCTCGGCGGCGAGATCCGGCGGCGGCGGCGGCGGACGTCGGCGGCTGCGGCGGCGGCGGCTTCTTAGGGCGGAGGCGGCTTAGGGCGCTTTAGGGTTTCCCCCCGGGGCCGGGCCTCGGCTTATAAAGGCCTCCCGGTCGGACACGGGCCGTTAAGTCGGTTCGTTTTTTTAATTATTCCGCTCGGAAGAAAAATAAAAAGAAATAACAAACGTACTCCAAAAATTCCGAAATAAATTTTCACGGGCTTCTAAAATCAAGCCGCACAAGGTGAACATTTATTTGGGACCTAAATGCAATTTTTAAAAACGCACTTTTTTTCCGAAATTCAAATAAAACACCGAAAAACTCCGAAATAAAATCTTATTTGATTTTATTATTAAATCCTCAATATTTCTTTATTTTGGGAAAGTCATTTTATTCCCTCTCTCATATTTTTGTATTAGAAATAATTGATGATAAAATAAATAAAATCAAATGATCCTATTCTCAAAATTTGAGAAAACTCAAATATGAAAATAACGAAATCCCCAACTCTCTCCGTGGGTCATTGAGTTGCGTAGAATTTCTAGGATCAACCAAAATGCAAAATAAAATATGATATGCATGATGCCCTAATGTATAACATTCCAAATTGAAAATTTGGGATGTTACACAAGTTGTGTGGCGAAAACACCTACATGATACACTCATCGGTTGAGTGCCACACCATGGCCTTGTATCTTCTGATAAACTGTAACGCCCCGAGCCCGATCCGCCAGGTGTCTGCTATTTATTTGTTGTCGTTGCCATGTCATTTGCTTGCGTGTTGCATCTTTGCCATATCATCATGTGCATATCATTTGCATTCATGTTCGTCTCTTGGATCCGGTCACTTCTCCGTTGCTCGTTTCGAAATCCGACACTCTCCCATGCACTCGTTGCACCTCTCAGACCTTGTTTCATGAGCGGGAGAAAAATGTTCTTGGAATGGGCCGAGATTTGTCGAGTGGTCTTGATATATCACCGGTAGACCGCTTGTCAAATTTTGTTCCATTTGGAGGTCCTTTGATGCCCCAACGGTTAACGGCGTTGACCGAAACGTCCCTTCCCTTTGCATCCCAGCCCCCCCTCCAGAACAGCCCACTAGCCCATCTAAACTCCCTCCATGCTCTCCGTCATTGGATCACGTTCGTGAGGGAAAAAACCGCACCTCATTTGGACTCCCCTAGCTCCCTATACCTATATAAACACCCCTCCCCCGAAATTCATGGATAAACCCTAGCCTTCCTCTTCCTTGCGCCGCTGGACATGTCCACCCTCGCCGGACATGTCCAGCCGCCACATGTTTCGGTCAATCAGAGGCCAACACGTCATCGCCGCCGCCACTCCGAGCCACTCCGCGGGCGCCACGTCGCCAACCTCGCCACCGGTCAACGCCTCCCACCGCGCGGGCCCGCCGAGCCCAGATCTGGCCCGCGCCGGGCCGAACCGGGCCCGATGGAGCCCCGCGTCCCCGGCGCCTAATCCCGATCGTGCCGCGCCCGAGAGCCTCCCGCCGGCCGAGCTCCGCCTCCTCGCGCCTCCCGCCGGCGACCTGCCACCGTGGCCCGTCCGCGTGCCGGTCGTAGGAGGTCGCCACCACCACCGTCCTTCCACACCCCGCGCCCGGCCTTCGCCGAATCTGGCGTCCCCCGCTCTGGATCCACCGCCTCCGCCCGGTTCCCCTTGTCGCCGGCCTCCCTGCTCTGCTCGCCGTCGCCATGGCGCCACCGTCGCCGCCTTGCGTCCGCTCGTGCCTCAGGCACGAGGAGGAGGCAGCACCTCGCCCGCTCGCCCCTCGTGGGCCTCCTCTGCCTCACGTGGGCCGGCCTTGTTCGTCCCAGCTCTGCCTTGTTCGGCCTGCCTCACCTTTTGGCCCAGTGGCCCAATGTGAGCCCCTCTGTTTTTGCTAAGTCTCCAGAAAACTATATCATGCTGCATATTTGTGAGTGGTACAACTTTGTGCATGTGTGTCCAAATTGAGTGTATGATATATCAAAATGTTCATCTTTGAGTTCTCTACATGCTAGTGTCTTTTGCATGCATGATACTGTCCATATTGATGCCTTAATCATCATTGCGAAAGTGCTAAATGATATAACCTGCTGAAATTGTCATAACTTGCTGTTTTGTCTTTTTCATTGCATTTTTTGTTGATCTTTTGTGCATCATGTCTACATGTTTTAGGAGAATCTTCATGCCATATTTAAAGTGGTGCAATCCATGTATTTTTATGTGCCTTGTGGTGAATAGAACAAGTTTGTGAAGTGTGCTACTTGATGTTGTTGATTTCTGAGACTTAGTGATTTTTGCTAAGTCTGTAACTGTTACAATATGTTGCTCTGTTAACTTGAAGCTACCATCCATTCCATGCATAATCTGGAGATGCCTAGTTGACATGTTTTGATGTCCATATTATGCTATATCATTCCATTCCTTTTGATGCCACATATATGTCCTGTAGCATATGTTTTCATTGCCATGAACATGCCTATATGGTGTTCTAGTTTTCTGTTAATTTCATGATGCCATGTTATGAGCTTGTTATAGTTTGATCAATGCCTCTTTTGGAGATGCTTCCATTACATGTTTTTAATATGAGTAGTTTGTCCACATGCCAAGTTTGTTAATTTTATAATTCATATGACGTTTGTTCCAAGCTTGCAAACATGCTATGTTGATGTTGCTGTTTTACACTTGCTGAAACTGTTACAATATTCAATCTTGTCTTGGTGGTTCCCACTAGTCCATGAGTCATATGTATATAATGCCTTGATGTTATTTGCTCTTTGTTATGTGTACTTTGATGCCATGCACATGGTTTCCATATAACTTGCTGTAGCTTGTCTCATTTTTGCTCTCAAGTTGCCATCATGCTAAATCTATCATCCCGTTAACAACATGTTCCTTTTTGCAAGCATCATAGTAATAACTCCATGCTTCATATGAACTTGTGCCCTTGGACTAAGTTGAAGTGTATCATGTCTAATACATGCCCATGTCTTTTGAATGATTACTTGAGTTGTTATGCTTGCTGTTATGTGCCTCAAAAGTTAGCATCATAATGCTATTGTTTGCATTTCCAGATTTCCTCTAAGTGTGAGAATCAGCTTATATCATGTTGTATCTTGTCTTGTTGATTGCCATTGATCTATGGGTCATATGGAGATGCTTAGTAATAATGTTTTGCCATGTTTGACCTGCACTTTAATGCCATGCTTTTTTTTGCCATGACCTTGCACTATATCATCTTTGTTTCATGCGTCCAACATGTCAACATGTTATTCCTGCTCACATGTATGCCCTGTTTTTTACAAAGTCATAATATGTGTTATTAAGTTGCTTTTTGCATTGATCATCTTGGATTAATCCTAATGCCTATGAACTTGAACCTTAATGTCATTTGAAGCATGTAACTTCTAATTTGAGTGCATATCAAGTTTGTGTCCATGTGATACCTGTAGCATGTTGTTTCCTTGATTGCAAAGTTCCTAGTTGCTGTTTTGGGCAGATTGTGAGTGAAACTTGTATTGAGTGTATGTGTTGAACGGTTGCTTCGTTTTGAGCATGCTCTATATGAAACTTGCTTGGTTTTGCATGTAGTTTCATGTTATCTTGTTGCGTCCATGTTTTGGAGTGTTTGTGATGTTGTTCGAATGCATTTTTCACCAATGCCATGTTTAACTTGTTTTGCTCATATCTTCTAGGTCGTAGCTCCGAATTAAACGAACTTTATATGTAACTTGTCTAGAAAACTGTGTAGATCATCTTGGTGCATTTTAACTCGATGTTTAACAACTTCAACATAATGTTTTGTTCAGTTCTGGACCAATTTCAAAATTTGCATATCAGGACTTACTGGAATTGTTATATGTTGTTTCCAGCCTCATTTAAACTTGCCTTGATGTGTTTCTCTTGCATGCATCATCTCTTGCCTTGAGTAGCATCATGTAGCCTTGTCATGCATCATACTTTGTTGAGCATCATGTCTTGTTTATGTGTTGTGTGTTTACCATGTTGTTTGCTTCTTTCCGGTTGTGCTCCTTCTCGATAGTCCCTGTTTCGTTGCGATCGTGAGGATTCATTCGTCTACGTGGCTTCACCTTCTTCATGGACTCGTTCTTCTTCCTAGCGAGATTTCAGGCAAGATGACCATCACCTTGGATTTCACTACTATCTTTGTTACGCTAGTTGTCTCAATACTATCACTATGTCGCACTACCTACCACTTGTTTATCAAGCCTCCCAAATTATCATGATAGCCTCTAACCTTTTTACCCTTCCTAGCAAACCGTTGTTTGGCTATGTTACCGCTTGCTCAGCCCCTCTTATAGTGTTGCTAGTTGCAGGTGCAGTTGCAGGTTGTTCCATGTTGGGACATGGATATCATGGGATATCACAATATCTGTTGTTTAATTAATGCATCTATATACTTGGTAAAGGGTGGAAGGCTCGGCCTTATGCCTAGTGTTTTGGTCCACTCTTGCCTCCCTAGTTTCCGTCATAACGGTGTTATGTTCCTTGATTTTGTGTCCCTAACACGATGAGGGGTATGGGGCCCTCTTGATAGTTCACTTTGAATAAAACTCTTCCATCAAGGCCCAACATTGGTTTTACCATTTGCCTAATAACAACTAAAAACTTGCATATGGACTTGCCGGCCCCCATGGATTTTTAATCAACCCCCCGGGCCAGTGCTCCTTCGAGTGTCCGCCCCCCCTGGGCAACCAGGGTCTCAGCCAACCTGATGTCTAGCCCATCTGGTGAGCCCTGAGAACGAGATATGTGCAGCTCCTATCGGGATTTGTCGGCACATCGGGAGGTCTTGCTGATTTGTTTTTACCATTGTGAAAATGTCTTGTGCACCGGGATTCCGAGTCTGATCAGGTGTCCCGCGATGGAGGATTGTCTCCATGGATCATGAGCTTGTCATGGGCTAAGTTGGGACACCCCTGTAGGGTTTAAACTTTCGAGAGCCGTGCCTGCGGTTATGTGGCAGATGGGAATTTGTTAATATTCGGTTGTAGAGGACTCGAAGTAAACTCTTTTAAAATACACCAACTGCGTTGCGTAACCGTGACTATCTCTTTTCGGGGATGTTCGAGAGGATAACACGGTTGGGTTATGTTTGAACGTAAGTAGTTCAGGATCGCTTATTGATCATCACTAGTTTATGACCGTTTGCGTAGATTCTCATCTTACTCTTGTACTCATGAGTTAGCCACCATACATTGCTTAGTCGCTGCTGAAACCTCACCACTTATCCTTTCTATATCCCTTTAAGCTTTGCTAGTCTTGATACCCAGGGTAATGGGATTGCTGAGTCCTCGTGGCTCACAGATTACTACACCAACAGTTGCAGGTACAGGTAATGCGATGATCATGACGTGAGAGCGATTTTTGCATGTTTTGGAGTTCTTCTTCTTCTTCTTCTTCGTCGATCTTGGGTTAGGTTCCTAGTCGGCAGCCTGGTCTAGTAGGGTTGATGTCGTTTGAGCTTCTGTTTGTGTTTCATCCATAGTCGGATGCTGTTCTATATATGATGTATTGATGTATTCTTGCGGCATTTGTATGTCTTGTATGTATCCCTATCTATTATGTAATGGATCAATGTAATGATATCCACCTTGCAAAAGCGTGTCAATATGCGGTTCTATCCTTGGTGGGACCTTCGAGTCCCTTTAGGATAGTGTCGCATATTGGGCGTGACATAAACTTCACTTGATCAGATCGAATCGTAGAGTTAGTGAGAGGGCAAAAAATACGTTATACACATGCCACAAAGCAAGCATAGGTACATGCCAAGCATACATGCTCCTTCAAGTCAGCGAAGGAGGGATTCCGAATGTTGGATTCTCAAAGAGGGACTTGCAAAATTATTACCGTGGCCTCAGGTATAAAATCAAGAACGCCGATGCTCAAATATTTGTTGCCCAGCTAGCTAGAAAGCAAGAAGTCAATCCAGCCTTTTTCTATGATTTTGTTATAAATGAAGAGGGGAATTTAATGTATCTGTTCTGGGCAGATGCCATGAGTAGGAAGAATTACAGTCATTTCGGTGCTAATGGGGTGGTATCATTTGATTCTACATACGCCACTAATCAATACAACATGATCTTTGCACCGTTTACAGGGGTCAATCATCACTTACAAAGTGTGTTTTTGGTGCGGCATTCTTGCCGAATGAGGAGGCCAAGTCATATGTTTGGTTGTTTGAGACCTTTCTTCTAGCAATGGGTGGGGCAGCACCTAAACTAATCATAACAGATGAAGCCTGTAGCGTCAAGAATGCAATGGATGAAGTATTTCCATACATTGTGCATAGGTTATGCATGTGGCACATAATGGAGAAAGTTCCTGAGAAGATTGAACCAGTGATTAGAGAAGAACCTGAATTTAGGGAGAGGATGAATTCGTGTGTATGGGGTTCAGAAATTCCGGGCGAGTTTGAGTTGCAATGGAATTCCATCATTTCAGACTATCACCTGGAGGAGAATGAGTAGTTGGCTAACAGATTTAGCATTCGTGAGTCATGGATACCTGCTTACTTTATGGACATACCATTGGCGGGCATTCTCTGAACCACTTCAAGGTCTGAAAGTGCAAATTCATTTTTAACCGTTTCATTCATCACAAGCTTGCTTTTGTTGAGTTCTGGCTCAGGTTTGACACGACATTAGAATGCCAACGCGAGGAGGAGTTGATTGCAGACAACTCAAGCATTCATAGGACGCCGCAACTATTGACACCATGGGAAATAGAAAAACAAGGTAAGGAAGTGTTTACATATGAAGTATTTGAGAGATTTCAGAAAGAGATTGTTGCAGCAAGAGACCACTGTTGCGTTCAAGGCATTTCACAAGATGGAGCAGTAAAAATTGTGACCTTGAAAGGTCCATCCCACAAGATTAGGGAAGTTCAGTGCGACACGACAACGGTGATAGCTACTTGTTCATGCAAGTTATTTGAGGCAATTGGAATCCCATGCCGCCATATTATCCAGGTGTTGAGAGTTGAAAATCAAAATGTACTTCCATCCTACTACATTATGAAAAGATGGGAGAAGCGATGCAAACGGTATAAGAGTTTATACAATTGCCATTCATATCTATTTGGAAATCTAATGGTTGGCATAATTTTCTTTTATTTACAGGGAGAATGTTTATGATGAGCATGGAAATTTACTAGAAGAGAAGGCCACCGACTCCTTGAATGATGTTACGAAGAATAAGATTTCGATTGTATGCAATAAGTTGGAAGATCTAATTCAAAACGCGAAACACTCGGATGAAGGCATGGACTTTTTATCATCAAGTGTATTGAAAATTGAAGCACCTTTAGATGAAATGGTTCCTGCATCAGGTCTGAAGCACACTAGACAAGAAGAGTACGAGGCCAACTAAACAAGTTCGTACTGTGGGGAAATGCAAAAGAATAAAAAATGGAAAGGAAACGAGTCAGGAGGATCAAAAAAATAAGAAGAAGGAAGCCAAGCTAAAGGTCGCATGCTTGTGCAAGACGTGCAACCAAATAGTATTTCATGATAGTCGCTATTGTCCTAGCAAAAAATTTAAAGGAAAATGGGTTGAGATTGTGCAAGAGGTGAAGGGAAATGGTGTTCCATGATGGCCCTCGATTGTCTTCAAAATTCATGAATTTATACACCTTTTGAGTTGTTATTTGATTTTTTAAGGTACTGAACTCTTGTATTCAAAGAGAATATGTCTTCTGTCAAACTGTCGTTCTCTTATTTTCTTTGACCAGTGTTGAGTTCACTGGGGTGTACCAAGTAGCAGGAGACCATGATATATTGAACAACTCTAATTTTGTCATACCAAGGAGCATATAAACCTCACCCGCAAAAAAAAGGACCATATAAACCTGAACATGCTCTGGTTTTGTTATACCAAGCAGTGCATAACACTGAACATGCTCTAGTTTTGTTATACCATAGAGCACATAACTATAAGTATGCTCTGCTTTTTTTATACCAGGGAGACATGCTCTGATTTATAGCAAGGAGCAACTGCTATCACATATGAGACTTTCATGTATAGGAAACTTTGTCAAACTAATAGCTCATCCATTTATTCTATTGTACAAGTAGTGTTCAATTCAACCACTCATCAGCTTGGGATGTTGGCTGCTTAATAGTAGATCTAGCATCTATCAGGTGTAGAAGTGTGTTCGCAGCATATCAGACTTGGAAAGTCAAAATACTATTTTCTGGAGAGTAAAGCTTTCATTCATTCTAGCAAACATGTTTATATTGTCATTTTTAGTACAAGATATACTGTCCATTCTAGCCCAGGCAGCCAGCACATGATCTTGCGCAGTTGCTATGTCTCTCTCTCCCAACTTTCTGAAAAACAAATCCAGAGAAATGACATTCAGTATTTATGAATTTTGCATTCCAGACAACATGAACTGCTACTACAATCGGCAAGAGGGTTTCATCTAAATAAAACTAGCTATGTGGTCGTAGTGGTGGTCATCTACGGGGTTGTGCTGTTGAGGTCGCCATCGCCATCATCGTCGGGATGTCATGGTCACCGTCTTCGTCCAAACGTGTTGCTCGCGGCGCTAGCCAGAGTGTGGTGGTCACCTGCTGTTGTCTCCATGACAGGCCATCGCTGCCGGCATGTAGCCGCCTTGTGCGCGGACCTTCGGCGCAGGCTGCCGATGCGATGGTCATCAACATGTCCGAGGCTGCCGTCCCAGGTTGCCGATGCAACGGAAATCAATATGGGTCTCCATCCGAGGTTGCCGTTGCGACGGCCACCCACACGGCAGGCTGTCGGCACCATCGCAGCAACCACACGTGTAGATACATATTTTGCCTGCTACTGGGATTGGGCCGCCGTGGCCGCCGGCGCGGTGTAGGTTGCAACGTTGATTAGAGATCGGAAGCTATACGATTGGGGATTGGGGAGTAATGGGCTGGGGACCTTTTTGGAAAATTCACAGAGACACCTGGGCTGGATGCGGGTGTGATTGTGCAAAAGGAGTGCAGACACATGTGAGACACAAGATTTTGATCGATCGGCTCACCAGAAGCGGATGCAAGGATTCACAAACATATGTGGATCCATAGGATACAACACCTATACACACACACACCATTCTGATCACGGGATCAGAATAATATTCTGATCACAACCTGAACTTCCCGAGTAACGTGCCTGAACTTCCGTGTGTACAAACCCGAACTTCTGGCTATCTTCGCAACCGTGGCTTCCGCCGTGAATTATTCTGGTCGGTAGTGTTGTCTGGGATGTGACTGTAATCCAGATACCCATACCTGCATCTAAATGCTCGTTTTGAATCGTAATTTTGCATTTTGGCGGATTCACTCTCGGGGCCGATGAACTTGTGTCTGTTTACAAGTTTAATGCATTCATTGGATGTTCTAGAACCTCTAACATGATGGGAATTTGGTGTAGGTACGAGTTTCGTGGACAATTTGTCATTAATTTCAATGGATTTGATTTCGGGTTCTGTGTTCTTCGTCCACGAGAGTGGTTTCCGCAACTTCTATGGATTTGTTGTTTTTCTGTGAACATAGAGGGCGAATTTGATTGCAGTAGTGAGATTGGATCGTTCATGCATTTTTAATTTGATCGGCCAGGTGAATACACCCCTGAAATCAGGCGATTGGATCTCGTGTCTGCCCGTGTTGGTTCCGGTTCTTCGATGAGACAACTTGGCATCTTTATCGTTTTGATGTTAGGGCGTAGTAGGATATCGTTCGAGGTCGCGCACTAAGAAGGCGTAGTCACCCAAGTGATTGAATCTAAAAAAAAATTCGACAGTGTGTATTTTTCCAAAGATTGTACTGTCTGTCTTACGAGTTGGACTTCTGCACCTTTTCTGCTAGAACTTCCGTCGTTTTTATGCATGTTTTTTAGGTGATGTTGCAATACAATCTGTTCAGTTGGTGTTGTTATAAAAATTTTGTGTACATTTTTTTGTTTTTCAGAGTACTCATATATGTAAATGTGGAGATGGTCCATAGACACACGGATCATCTTTTTTATATTTATTCTGTCTTCGGGATTAGTTTTTTGGATCATCCACATTCTGTGGTAGTAGTTGGACTTCTATGGTACCAATGATTGAACTTTCTGGTTTCCACATTGGAAGGCGGTGCAGCATCGCACTCTATATTTTCTTTTTTCTTTTTGTTTTTTTGTAATTTTCATTTTTTGAATTTGGGTTTGAGTTTGTTCCATGGGCAACTATGGGATTATTCCCAAATATGCATGCATACCTTACTTTATTTTTTTGTAACATGTTTGCATACTTCGAACAGTGGTAGAACTTCAGCATGTGTTTAACTTGAACTTACAAGATTTTTACTTCTGTGTAATTTGTTTTTCTACATGTTCATTTGATGTTTTTTCAAAACACCGAACTTCTATGTTTTTACAACTTGAACTTCTTTTCATCCCTATCTCCCTTTTACAACTTGAACTTCTCCAGTAATTTTTGATAATTTTTTTTGGATTTTTTTTTTAAATCATTGATGAATGCATTTCGTCCTGTCAGAACCTAGCGCGTAGCAATGTGGTAGCGCGAGGCCGAGCAGGGGGGGGGGGGGGGGGGTCGTGACCCCCTCCCCTCCCCCTGTGAGGCCGAGACAGGAATGGGCCGGAGCAGGCGAGTCCGTCACATCCATGACCCCACTATCTATCTTAGGGTTTTAGGGTTTAGGGTGTGTGCTGTGGGGGTGGAAAGAGAATAACCGCACTTCGTCCTGCCAGAACCTAGCGCACAGCAATGCGGTAGCGCGAGGCCGAGCAGGGGGGGGGGGTCACGACCCCCCTCCTGCCCCCTGCGAGACCGAGACAGGAACAAGCCGGAGCAGGAGACGACGCGGCGTGTCGCATTATCGCATGCGGAGGCAAGTCCATCACATCCGTGACCCCACTATCTATCTTAGGGGTTTAGGGTTTAGGGTGCATGCGGTGGGGGTGGAAATAGAATAACCGCATTGCGTCCTGTCAGAACCTAGCGCGTAGGAATGCGGTAGCGCGAGGCCGAGCCGCATGTGTACTTTGTGTGTATTTGAATTTTGAACTTCTATATTGTTTTTAAGTTGTGTATTTTAGTTAGATATGGACTTCATCTGTTTTTGTACTTGAACTTCTTCTTTTTGTTTCTTATAGTTTATTTATTCATATGCCTTTACTTCTCTGATTAGTGTACTTGAACTTCTGTTCTTTATTTTTTGAACTTCTTTCTCTTGTTTGTAGGTGCTTATTTGTGTATGTATTTTTCTTCCCTTAGTAGAGTACTTGAACTTTGTGCTTGCAACCAATTTTTGGTTTTTAATGATACCAGCAGATTTATTATGTGATCTTAACTTTTAAAATAGATGCATTCAAACAGTGCATTCATTTATTAATAGATGCATTTGCTTTTTAAATTGTTGGGGGGGGGGGTAAAAATGTAATTACCACGATGCTGCAACGCCCCACTACAGAGAGCCATTAAGTGTCTCTCTCCCTCGCCACCACCTGTCAGAAAACCCCCCTCCCTCTCGCTCGCTCTCTTCTCCCTCTCCGTCGCTCCGCTGCCTCCAACTCCCCCTGATTTCTCCGCCGCCATCCCCCGCGGTCGTGCGTGCAGTAACCGGCGCCCGCGACATTCCTATTTCTCCCCCATGCCCCGCTCTCCCTCGCGCTGCCCGCTCTCCCTCGCGCTGCCCGCTCTCCCTCGCGCAACCCGCTCTGTTCTGCTCTAAAGCGAGGGCGGCAACTGCCTGCGCGGTTGCAAAGTCCGTGTGGCTTCGTGGGGGTGGAAGAACCGCCCCAGATTCGTGCATGCGGGGGTAGTTTGGAGAGGTACATATGCTCCCACCCCCAATCCTTGCTCTTAGTGTTCGCCAGATCTGACAAGTGCTCTCTGTTTCTTCTGTGCTCTCGCATCCGCCTCATCCCCTTTGTTCTAATGGTTGGGTTGGAGATTAGGTAGGTTTCTTGTGCTTGTGGTGGGTGGATTCCATTTCCCCGTGGTCAGATTTATCTGTGAGATGCTTGTGTGCTATTTCTTCCTTCAGACTTGTGTGTATTTCATTTTCCCCTTCAGTGATTTCACCAATTAGACGCATGTAAGAAGGGTGTGGTGCTATGGTTGATACTAGATTTGATGCATCTAAATGCATTAGTGCTATTGATTTCGTAGTTTAGATTGTGTCTGTGACATGCTTTCATTAGTTTATGAGTACTTTTTTTTGTTGTGCTTGCCTAGATGTGTTTCTGTTCATCTATCATAATTGTTGATGTGTTTTAGTTGTTTCAACCTAGGGTTTGACTTAGTTGTTTTTTTGTATTGTTGTATGATTCTGTACTTGGTAATTGTATGTAATTTCTCCTCTGTTTTCTGTAGGTTGATCTAGGGTTTGGAGTAACATTTATCAAGTGGGTTGTGTTGTCATGGCTTCAAAACCTTCTCCAGGTATTTTAATGTAGTTGCATCTTGTATTTTAAGTTAAAGTTTTGTTATATATGTCAGCCCATATCTTCACTTGGTTGTCTTGTTGGACTGCCCATTCTTAAAAGTGTGGACTTCTAGCAGAGGTGATGTGTATGCATTTTACCCTTAGTTTAAGTTAGTAGAGTGTCGATTGATTTTTATTTGTAGAATTGCTGGTGAACTATGTCACCAAGTGTTGTTGGACTTCCCAAATGTTTTCATATTTATAGTGTATATCTTTTCTTTTTTTGTGTGATCATTTTCATGGTATTGGTATTTAGTTTGCGTGTGAAAAAGTATTTCTGCTCATGCTACATATTTTTTATGTGCTACTTGGTTGGTTCTCATAGTTGAACTACTTGTTTTAAATATTGCTTGTTTGTAATGAAATTTGGTTGATCTTCTGTTCTGTGCATTTGTTTTACTACTTTGTTATATATTGTTGAACTTCTGTACATTCATCTCATATGTAACCCCTCTGGTGTAGATTGTTCTACATTTAGTATGTAAATTGTTGATTGTTCATTGTGTTTACTGCTTTGTTAGGTATTGTTGAACTTATGGGTATTGTACATTGATGTATAAGTAGGACTCCCTTTGGTGTAGGATTGCCGATGAGAACTCAACTGCCTTTTACTTGCATTTTTTGTACTTGGTGATGAATTGAAAAGTTCTGAAAAAATGCCTGCGATCAAGATGGAGCTTCAGAAGTTAATACTGATGCTCCAATATCCGATGCGGCTAAATCACCCAATTTTCCTTTGACTATGATTGCTGAGGTTGCTTCGAGCCTTGAGAATATTTCAAGACTCGAGGATCTTGCTTCTGCAGCTGTTGCTTCACCTAGTATGTGCAACTCCTTTTATTTTCATTTTAAATTCTCGAGCCATGTTTTTTAACTTGTTCCCGTCGGGTGTTTTTGACTTTGTTCCTGATTTTTTTATTTTTTTCTTTGCTTTTTTGTGTTCTTGCAGATGTGTCCACAGAGGAGGAAGTTGTGAACACCATCAACGGTGTTCTATCTGAGTTGGATTTATCAGGAAACACTGCTGCTGCTGAGCAGGGTGCTCCATCAGTCGAAGGTTGTGATTCCGTTCCAGATCCTTTGTCCTCTCTTCAGATGTCAGAGACGTAGTCAAAGTCTATTGATGGCACTGAACCTATCACGCAACCTGAGGATGTGCCTCTTCAGCTTCTTCTAGAGGACCAACGCAAGAGGAAGAAGCAAGAAGATTTTGATGAGAAGAGCGCAACCCACCTTCAGCAAGGTTCTAATGTTCCTGAATCTCTTGATGTTGCTGAGCTCACGGTTGGGCATTGCTCTGTTGCTGAGGAAGACGTGCCATGTGGCACTGATGGGACGGTGATACGTCTCCAATGTATCTATACTTTTTGATTGTTCCATGCTATATTATATTATGTTTTGGACATTATTGGGCTTTATTATACACTTTTATATTATTTTTGGGACTAACCTATTAACCGAAGGCCCAGCCCAGAATTGCTGTTTTTTTACTTATTTTAGGGTTTCACAGAAAAAGAATATCAAATGGAGTCCAAACGGAATGAAACCTTCGGGAACGTGATTTTCGGAATGAACATGATCCAGAGGACTTGGACCCTATGTCACGCAATCAACGAGGAAGGCACGAGGTAGCGGGTGCGCCTACCCCGCAGGCACGCCCTCCACCCTCGTGGGCCCCCGTTGCTCCACCGACGTACTCCTTCCTCCTATATATACCTACGTACCCCCAAACTACCAGATACGGAGCCAAAACCCTAATTCCACCATCGTAACTTTCTGTATCCACGAGATCCCATCTTGGGGACTTTTCCGGAGCTCCGCCGGACGGGGCTTCGATCACGGAGGGCTTCTACATCAACACCATAGCCCCTCCAATGAACTGTGAGTAGTTTACTTCAGACATACGGGTCCATAGTTATTAGCTAGATGG
This sequence comes from Triticum urartu, assembly GCF_003073215.2. NCBI lineage: Eukaryota > Viridiplantae > Streptophyta > Magnoliopsida > Poales > Poaceae > Triticum > Triticum urartu. The sequence goes on along the minus strand of NC_053027.1, from coordinate 336,001,932 downwards.
CTTCTTCTCTCTTTTTGGATCTCAATACAAAGTTCTCCCCCTCTCTTGTGGAGATCTATTCGATGTAATCTTCTTTTGCGGTGTGTTTGTTGAGACCGATAATTGTGGGTTTATGATCAAGTTTATCTATGAACAATATTTGAATCTTCTTTGAATTCTTTTACGTATGATTGGTTATCTTTGCAAGTCTCTTCGAATTATCAGTTTGGTTTGGCCTACTAGATTGATCTTTCTTGCAATGGGAGAAGTTCTTAGCTTTGGGTTCAATCTTGCGGTGTCCTTTCCTAGTGACAATAGGGGAAGCAAGGCACGTATTGTATTGTTGCCATCGAGGATAACAAGATGGGGTTTATAGCATATTGCATGAGTTTATCCCTCTACATCATGTCATCTTTCTTAAAGCGTTACTATGTTCTCTTGAACTTAATACTCTAGATGCATGCTGGATAGCGGTCGATGTGTGGAGTAATAGTAGTAGATGCAGGCAGGAGTCGGTCTACTTGTTTCGGACATGATGCCTATATACATGATCATACCTAGATCTTCTCATAACTATGCTCAATTCTGTCAATTGCTCAACAGTAATTTGTTCACCCACCATAAATACTTATGCTCTTGAGAGAAGCCACTAGTGAAACCTATGGCCCCCAGGTCTATCTTCCATCATATTAATCTTCCAATACTTAGTTATTTCCTTTGACATTTATTTTACTTGCAGCTTTTATTTCTCTTTATCATAAAAATACCAAAAATATTATCCTATCATATCTCACTCTCGTAAGTGACCGTGTAGGGATTGACAACCCCTTATCGCGTTGGTTGCAAGGATTTATTTGTTTGTGTAGGTTCGAGGGACTCGTGTGCGGCCTCCTACTGGATTGATACATTGGTTCTCAAAAACTGAGGGAAATACTTATGCTACTTTGCTGCATCACCCTTTCCTCTTCATGGGAAAACCAACACAGTGCTCAAGAGGTAGCACATGGTTGTCCCTGTTAAGAAGAAAATCAAGAAGACCGCTGCGAGGAAGCATTTAGTTGGTGAAGTTAGTCCTCGGAGGAGCCCACGTGTTTTAAGGCCTGCAGAACTTGCTGAAGATGAAGGGCTAGGCCTCGGTGGTATGCCACGCCGTAGTCCTCGTGTGCTTGCCACTGCCGCGCATACACCTTCTCCGCTTGGTGCTGGTGCATCTGGTAAGGGGAAGAAATGCGGCGTCAAGCTTAAGGTTGCACCTGCAAAGGTCGACAAGGGTGAGAAGAAGCGTTCTCGTGTTAATCCAGAGGTTAATGATGATGCTGATTTCAACGCTGATGACGAGGACGATGACGATGATGATGCTACCGCTAATCATGTATGAATATCTCATGTTTACCGCTTTTTAGAGCATTTGACGCTATTGTTGTAGTTTTTGTGTCTTTAGCACTGCCTTGGCGTACATAGTTGACGTTCTGCTCCATATAGACGAATAAATTAGCCGATCTGCTTTGCTATTATGGTATTACTGCCTTTGTGTACATAGTTGGACTTCTGGATATATACATGAAGAAATTAGCTTAACTTGTTGGTATACATGTTTTATTACTGCCTTGGTGTACATGGTTGAACTTCTGCTTTGTAAATTTCCAACATTTTGAAAGCATTTTAGCTTGTGGTCATACATGGTTGTACTGCCTATGTAGACATAGTTGGACTTTTGAAATACATGTTTTATTACTGCCTTGGTGTACATGGTTGAACTTCTGCTTTGAAAATTTCCAACATTTTGAAAGCATGTTAACTTGTGGTCATACATGGTTGTACTGCGACATAGTTGGACTTCTAAAATGTATTGCGTATGTAGGCATTAGTGGAATTTTGGTGAAGCTTGTGTATCTTATTGTTCTGCCTTTTTTTCCTTGTCATTGCATTTTTTTCAGTATCAGCTTGTGGAGCGGCTTGAGAGGAGGAAGAGAGGAGGCAAAGCGCCCGAAGAAGGTGGCCAAGGAGGAGGTGAGGCGAAACATTTTAACAAGACGGTTCGCTGCTCACTAGGAGAGGTCAAGACGTGTGCGAAAATGCTACAACTTAGGCACAAGACGGGGGTTATTAAGGCTGGTTTTGGTTGTGTGTTTGACTTGAAGGTTGATTCCAACATTTCTCGTCCTTTGATGGGCAACATCTACATGAGGATTGACCCTACAACCATGATTCCGGACATGGGTGAGGCGAACAAGGTTCTGCGTATTACAAGTGATGCTATTCACCATCTGTTTGGATTCCCTCAAGGTAATCGTACCCCTCCTAGGCCCTCGAATGATGGGTTTGATGATGTTGTTATGAGGTTGAAGGGCAAGCTTGGGTACGCTAGGAGTGATGACATCAAGACAAAGGATCTGCGGAATATCCTCGCGAAACTTGTGAAGGATGAGACGAAGGATGATCTTGCTCTGCAGGTGTTTTACCTGATTGTTTTCATGAAGGTGGTTATCCCTGGAACATCTACACGAGTGTCTAGGGAGGCAGCAATGGCTGAGAATCTTGTGTTTGAGGATATGGCAGATATGGACTATTGCCAGTTGGTTGTTGATGATATTCGAAGTGCTGTTGTTAGGTATCAGCAAGGTACTAGCAGAGGAAAAGCTGTCACAGGCTGTGCCATCACACCGCTTCTTATGTATCTGGACTGCCTTATCATTGGCAAGATGCCTAATATTGACTTGAGGACCCCTCGCATCAATTTCATGGATCAGGTCAAGCTTCTTGAGCTTGCTGCGGCTGACTTGGTCAAGAAGGGTGATGATGACCCAGCCAACTGGGTGTTTGGGAGACTGCCTATGAGTGTTTATATGCTTCATTCTTTCCTGTGTAGTTTAACTTGAACTTCTGGTATTGTCTTCTATATTTTTGTTCCCATGTTCCTTCATTTGTTTTCTGACGCGTTGACTTTTGTTTTTGTATGCAGTGGAAGACACAGGCTAAGGTTGTGTTCTTTAGGCATATCAAACGTCCTGTTCTTACTATGCCTCATGCCGCCGACCTAGGTAGTGGAACTTCTCTGAGATTTGAATTCTCCCGGGATGTTAATACTGGTGCCCCCTGTAGATCCAGGAGGTTCTTCTGCCTGTGTGAGTGCTGCAGGTGGCGTGTCTTCCGAGAGTTTGTTTGAAGCTGCCAATGTTTCCCTGGTTAGGATTGACGGTCTTCCCGAAACTGTTTGTGGGGAGTTGGCCCGTGTTCCTTCAACCGTTGAGCATCTTAGTCGCGTTGATGGGATTCTTCCTCCCGGACACGGATTTGGTGCTGAGTTTTTGAAGGAGGTCTTGTCAATTGAAGCTAAATTTCTTGAAGAGCTTCGTTAGAGCACTTCCCACCTGCAGACTAGCTTTGTGCTATTGAAATGCAGGATGCTCGTTGCAAGCCTTTTGAAAATGAGGCAAGTGTTGTTGTGAGACAGATTCAGAGGTAGGATTCTCTTCGTTTGGGTCATGAAGGAGGCCACGTGGAGTATACCGAAGAGGTTTGTTTATGTTGGCTTTTGATATTTGTTTAGACTAATGTCCATTGTTAGCTTTCAGCTATTACTGTTTTTAGTCATAGGCGACCCTTATTGATTTCATGTGTTGTAAACATTTTCTTTTTAGTACTAGTGTTTCCTAGGTGACCTTCTCTGTTTATAGAACTTGAACTTCAAGTGCTACAGCACCTGAACTTCTATGATTGGCCCTTTTTGTTCCATTTTGTATCTTAGAGTAGTTTGATATCAGACCTGCTATGTTTACTGTATTTGGACTTCCATTATGTGTCAGTTGTGATAGCTGACCTTCTCTGATTATGTAATGTGAACTTCTGCTGATTAGGTATTTGTTTTCTACATGATTGTTTTGTAGGCTGTTGATGATGGTGCTAGGGTTGAGGAGGATGTTTTACCTGTGCATGAAGCTGCCCCTGTGCATGAACCTGCTCCTGCTAGTGATGTATTAGTTGATGAGGTTCATGGCAGTGAAAATAAGGTACCATTTTTCTTGTCCATTTGTCTCATTTTTTTATTTTACTTGTTTGTGAAATTTTATCACTATGTGGCCCTTTGTAATGACTTTCTGTTCTTGCCACAAAATGATGATGGTAGTGTTCCTCCAGAGAAGGTTGCAGACAAGTCTGTGTCAGGCACCGGCTGCTACGACGGGGTGGACCCGACTGAACCTCAGTCATCCATTGGTGCCGAGGTTTCTGATGCTGATCATGGCAAGACAACTGAGGTTAATGATGCTGAGCAGGGCAAGATAGCTAGAGATATCAGTTTGGAGAAAGATCCCGCCGAGGCTGCTGTTGAGACCGGTGGTAGTGCTGCTGCAGGCCCGGAGAAGTCTCCTGCAGCAGAGCCATCAATTACTGTTGATGCTGGTTCTCTAGCTCTTCCTAGTGCAGGAGAACCAATGGATTTTGTTATTTTTGATTCTCCAGCTGCTCCAGTTGCTGCTGGTGTCCTTCCCGATGAGGCTGCAATGTCTACTGGAGATGACGATGAAGAGACTGACAGTGATAGCTATGGAGAGGAGGTTGATCATTCCTGTGCTGCCACTGGTCTAGGAAAGAATCCATAAAGAGAGGAGCACGCGTCTCTCTTCTTTCCCCATCCCCTTCCCTTTTGTTGTTTTTTTTATCCATGATATCCCTGTGAACTGCCTGTGTGGTGCAATTTGAACTTCTAGTTTAATGCTTTGTCGTGTGGGTTGTAAATAAAGTTAACTGAACATGTTTTTTATGTGGGGAAGGTTTGTAATGCATGTGTTGTGATGTTTTCTGGTGTAGCAGCTGAGATGTGCTTGTGTTTGAATGTTGTGCTTGAATGTTGCTATTAATTGAACTGTGGTGAATCTATGTGCTTGAATGTTGCTCTTAATTTCTATTTTTTTGTTGAGCAGATAATGACTTTTCTATCGTCCGAAAGAAGGTTGATGACTTTTATTTTAGTGTAACTAGGCTTAAGAATGATCGTTCCAAGAGGTGAGTGCAGGTGGTCAATATTTTACACCCATCTACCCCCTGTGAACTGCCTGTGGTTTCATACGTGAACTTCTTTACTCTATGTTGCTGAACTTTTAATTTTTTTTACTTCTCTGGTGCTGAACTTCTGGCCTTTTTGAACTGCTTGTTGTGACTTAGCTGAACTTCTTTTACTTTCTATTGCTTTGTTTTAGATCAATGATTATGTTTCCAAAACAAGGAGTGTGAAGCTTGTGTTGAGGATCTCACAATATCTTTTGCTCCTCGCAGAATGCTTCGATCTAATGTGGCTGAGGTTGCACTCTACTGTCTACGTGCGAAGTACCAGGGATCGGATAAACTCATCCTGCCGTACTGGGTTTGTGTAAGTCAACCATATAGTGCTTTCTTTTCTGTATTGTTCCTTATCATTTTAGTTAAAACTTTTTTGTCTCATTTTTTTTATTTTCATATGTTGGTTTTGTCTACATTATTTTAGGACAAGATTTTCAGAGGTCAATTGGATTCCCGTGTGAGGAAGTACTTCTTGGCGACTGGTCCAGATAGCATGGATGCACATGATTGTGTACACAATATCTTTGTTCTTTGCCTCTTTATTAGTTTTGCACTGCGGCCCACTGTGTTAATATTGTTTTATTTTTCTTTGTACCGTTTGATAGTAATTCTCAGTTTTTAATGATTCGTGTGTTTATGTTGCTTCAGGTTGTTTTCCCCACTTTTGACCCGCCTGAAATTCCTGCTTCCATGGGTGGTGTTGGTCATTGGGTTTCGATATTTCTTGACCTGAAGAATTCAAGGTTCCAGCTTCTCGACTCCTACTATGGACCAGACGATGACTGTGCGGTACGCCTGTTTTGGCGGATGACTGATAGCATCATAAAGCTTTGGAACGATGCCAGCAACGACAAGGAGACACCCTTCAGTCCTCTTTCTATCGATAATTTCCCTTTGGATTGGATTGATGTCCCCCAGCAGACTAACAAGTATGAGTTCCACTTTTCTCTTTATCACTTCTGTTTAACTCTAGTTGTACTTAAGCTGCGATGTCTTTTATTCGTTGGCTTTCTTTTTTGTTCTAACACTATTTTTTTGTGTTTGATGGCAGTATTGACTACAGATTCTTCATGCTTACCAATGTTAATTCGTATCATGATGGGGTTCTTGCAAATTATTCCCATGAAAATATCACGGATATCAGGAAGACATGACTGTACTCAATCGCTTCTTCCAACCTATTTGAGACAGACTTCCAAGCTTTGTTTGGCTACTACACATGTACGTCTTGGAACTTGGACTGCTTACCTGTATTGCATCTTTTATTCTACATGAACTTCATTCTTTCTTGAACTTGATCTTCTGCTTGAGATCTGGCTGAGCTGCTAGTTTCAGATGGAGAGGAGCATTTCTTGTACATGAACTTATTTTTTATGTTTTTTTATTTTGCTAGTGTGTTCTATTTCAGTATTTTTTCCTTTCATTGCTTACTTGGACATGAGCATTTCTTCTACTAGAACTTTAGAGATGATGCCTTCTATGCTTTTGTTAGCTGTAGTTGAATGTTTTCTAGTTCATCAGTTTTATCTTGAACCGTGCCTTTGGTTGTGCCTGAACTTCATTTAGTTTTTAAATGCAACTAATTTTTTTAGATTAGCTTGAGTAGTAACCATGTCATCTATATTAGTTGGGATGCACATTGTGCTGTGCTTGAACTTCAGTTATATTTAATCGTCTTTTTTCTCTTGCTTTTCTTTTGAAGTGGAGCTGTTGGACTTGACCGATTACCACTACTCGTTCCTTGGGTCACAGGAATACCAGCCTAAGGAGGAATCGATGAGTACAACTCCGAGAGAAGATGATAGACCTCGAACCCTTATTCCTTCCAAGTTGGGGAAGCAGGCTGTTGGTATTTGTGGGTGGTCCAACAACCCCTTGCTCCAGGAAGGTTGGTGCAGTCGAAGCAGCCGAAGTAGAATTGATTTCGTCTGATGATGATTTTGAGGAGATTGCTTACCCGAAGAATGGTAAATCCACTGCTGGTATTGTTGCTGGGAGAGGTGGGAAGAATGTTGTCATCACCAGGAGGAAACTGGCGGTTGAGTCTGGCAACATAACTTCCTCCAAGAGAGCATCAAGATTGCCTTTGAAGTGGCGTTCTACGGTCGCTCCCCTAAAGAAATATAGTTACCCTCATCTATCCGAGGCCCGAAAGTTGAGACATTATGTGTTCAGTGAAGATGGTCTAGAGAAGTATCATGAGTGAGTTTTCTTCTTCTTAACTTTGTTGCTGCCAGAGATGCTACTTTGTTCTGAACTTCTGTTGTTGTAGTATGTGGACTTCTGTTAATTTCTCCCTTGCCTTGGAGTTATAGTGTTTGAACTTCTGTTGTTATAGTATCTGAACTTCTGTTTATCTATCCTTTCCTTTCAGTTATAGTATCTGAACTTCTGTTTGTTATTGTATCTGAATTTCTAATATTTTTTCCCATCCTTTTAAATCTGCAGCACAAGCTACTACATGTTTACCATCCCTGGTAATGTGATTGACCTCACAGGATGTGTCCTTTATACTCTTTTCGGTGAAGGGCAGCAGATGGAACGAGACATAATGGATTATCTCATAAATTTGTGGAAGGATAAGCCGGAGACCTCCGAGATATTCACTAGTGCTGACAGGGTTGTACTTAGTCCCTACTTCATATAGGTTTTAGTTCTTTGCACCCCTATCTCCCATTTTTTGCTCTAGTTTTGTTGTAGTGGCATTTGGGAGATGTTTTAATTGTGTTTTGTGAATGCACAATACTGCCTGGAGTATGATTTCTTCGCTGCAACAGTTCCAAAGGTCGATGCAAAAAAATCTACTGGTCTCCTCCGAATGTTTGTCCGCAAGGAAGAAGACCTTCTTAACGCAAAGCTGGTTAGTTTATCATAACTCTTGCTTTTTTATTTTTTTTATTTTACATCCTTTTGCTGAGTTTGTCAAGAAGTTTGTGTTCATCCCAGCTATTCAGTAGCTATGCTTTATAGTTTGTGTTCACCGTTTCTTTCATTCTTGGAAGGTTTTTTTGATACTATTCAATGCAATTGACACAATGGCGCACTACAATGTGTATGTGCTGAATAGGTATCGTGGGAGCATTGGCATCCTTGATTCACTTCCTCACAATAAGGGAATGTCACGAACAAGTTTCCATGGAGACTGCCAAAATATCGTGAGTGTTTCTTAGCCTGAACCTCCTTTTCATATTCTCTTGTTTGACACGAAGTTTATTATGCCCTCCGTTGACAAAATATGTTTCTATCTCTGTTGTGGTAATACTGCTTGAACTGACTATCATTTGACAGTTGAACTTCTGCTATTTGTTTAGCTGGATATTATGCAAGTGTCACTTTTTATGTACTTGAACTCAACTATTTTGGTTAACATGTTTTTGAATTCATCTTATTTTGGCATTTCCTGTAGATCAAGAGATTTATTGGCTTGCTCAAGGAGGTGTATGGCAAGGCTGCGTACAAAGCGAACAAGCAGCCTAACTGGGTGACTATTGCAAAGAGGCCGACTTTTATCGATGTTCCAAAGCAAGTGAATAATGATTGTGGTTTCTTTGCCGTGAAGTTCTGCTCTACATATGATGGCGATGAGCTTGTTGATGATTTTGGTGATGTGGAGGTATGTTTTGTCCTTGTTCTTGTCTGATCATCCTTTCATTTTTGTTGTGTGTTTTTGCTGAGATGCTCCTGCTGTGGTTTTAGTTATCCTTTACTAAACCATCGTTTCATTTCCTGTTGGCAGGCTGCTGCAAATGACTGGAAGGCCGAGTTCATGCACACTCTAATCTTTAGCGAGAAGAATGAAGTCTTGCGTGCAAAGCTTCCTAAAGAGATCCAGTCCTTGGGCCTGTGAATTCAAAGCATTAGTTTCAGTGTAGATTTGATCTCGTAAAGATTTAGGTTTGATAATGATTGGAATGATTCTGGAAAGATTTGGTTGTAAGAATTGTTTAGTAATTTGTGTATCTATAGCTGCAGCACTATTACTTATTATATTTGAGGACAAATGTATTTGGTGTGAAGAAAGATTTGGCTTGTGAATTTCAATATACTGCATCATTTTCAGTATCCATGTGTTGTATGTTTTTCCCCAACAGATGCACTTGAACTTCTCCCTGGGCTATGGTTGAACTGCTCATTTTTTTGTGTTGTTTAATTTTGGGCCCCAACATATGATCTTTGATTTGAACTTCTGCTTGAGATCTGGTTGGGCTGCTGGTTTCAAATGGATAGGATTTTCTGTGTTGTGTAATGTATTATTATTTTTCGACCCAACCAATACGTATCCTTTTGCATAGAATCTATATTTGTTTTTTTGTGATTTTTCAACTAAGAACGGATTTCAACTATAACTTTGTGCAAAAATATTCTCATACACTCCTTAACTTTTCTTTATGTTTTTTCGGCATTGTACATGAACTTCTGCACCTATCCAAACATAACTTCATATATGAGCGTGTTGTCTTAGGCTTGCTAGCCTTAGTTCATACGACAAAACTTTATTTTTTAAGCATATTTTTTCCTACATCAATTTTATATACCAGAACTTCTTCTGTAAGCTGACCTGAACTTCAGACTGTATAATTATTTGCTGGTTGCTCTTTTATGGAATACAACACAATCACCTCCTGCCATAAAGTACCAGAACTTCCACTGTAATGTTTCTTGAACTTATAGTGTATATTTTTCATTTTTATTCTTGCTTGCACTTTGCATGGAATACATCACCAGCACAACACTTCCTGCCATAATATAGTAGGACTTCTGCAGTAATATTACTTGAACTTCAGAGTGTATATTTTTCATTTTATTACTGCTTGCTCTCTCATGCAATACATCACCAGCACCTGCTCTTATACTATACTAGTACTTCTGCAGTAAGCTTACTTGAACTTCTACTGTATAATTTCTTTTTTAACTTCAGCAATAAAAGTTCAAGTAAGCTTCTACTAAAATACTATTTTCAAAAGTGGAATAATATTCTACACATTGACATGACATAAGTTTGCTTTGTTTAATTGACCTATTCTAACTGTTCATCAGCCTTGTGCTCCTCCTAGGCTTTGGTTGTAGTGGTATTTGCTTGACATGTACCTCTTCCTCTTCATCATCCTCTTCCTCTTCCTCCTCCTCTTCATCATCCTCTTCCTCTTCCTCCTCCTCTTCATCTTCCTCTTCTTCGATGGTGTCTTCATCTTCGTCTTTCTCTTCATCTTCCTCCACTTTGTTGTTGCTAGCTCTAGGCTTTGCTTTCTGTTTCTTCCCTGGCTTTTTGCTTGTCTTTTCAGTATCTGCGTGCTTCGGGCACATTCTTGCATTATGTGTTTCATACTCCTTGCATATGCTACAAAGTCTGTTGCTTGCTTTCTGTGGGTGTGGTTCGTTCTTTTGTTCTATAACTTTGGGTTGCCGTTTTTGAATTTGGGTTGCTTGACCTCCTCGGCATCGTTTCTTTCCAAGAGTGTTGGATAGGTGAGCTTGTTGTGTCCTCCAACCTTTTTGCACACACTACATTTCCTCTGTCCAAGTGGCACTCCGTTCTCATCGAGCACGACGACTCTTCCTGCAGGTGGTACCTTTATTTGAGCTCTCTTGTCACTTCTCTTTGCTGCAGAAATTTTCTTCCTACCCTTTGTTTCATAGTACAGCGGCAGTTTCATCGTCTCTTGCTGTCACTGCTCCATTGATTGGTCAACACCCTGCTTGCATTGGTTGGCTTGAGCAGCGGCGTTTAGCATTTCAGCTGCATAATAATGAAGGTCATCTTCAATTTCAGCATCCTCTTCAGCCATCCTTTCGTCAGCATCCAATTGATTTGCTCAATGTATTGCATCAAGCTCTTCCATGAGCCTCTTGAGAACATAGTAGGCTCAGTCATATTGCTGGTCACATCTCATCGCTTTCTTGTTAACCATCAAATTTAGCTGCAAAAAGATGTCTTGCTTCGATAGTCTTGAGCTGCCATCCGATGCAGTTGTGTTGTAGTCCCTTGTATCAAAGGTTGGTTGTGATTTTGTAGTCTTTGTGTACCGTTTGAGGATATACTTGTGTGGAAAGTTGTCAGGCTTCAGGTAGTCCAGTATGTTCATGATGTGAAGGCAGAACAGGCCTGCATTTTGTGATGAATGCAGAATACATAGTTTGTGATCCAGCAATGAGTTTCATATATTTTGATATGATACTACTAGTTTAGCTATTTAATGAGTTTGTTTTTACGCTCACCTGTGTGTGTCCAAAGCTTGCATCACACTCGTATATTTCATTCTCTAGGTCAGCTACAACCTGGAATTCATGCTTTGACCAGGAAAATCTTTCTTCATCATCATGGCCACGCTTGTTGTGGTAGTACACAAGGTACTTAGTGGGCTCTGCTGTATGCTTTGCGCGAAATAGCATGGCTTTTCTCATCCTAGTCCTCATCTCGGTGTACACGGCTCTCGTGTACTTGATAGGCATGTCTTCCTCGTAGTAATAAGTTGTTTTTGTCACAGGATTGGTCTGCACATGTCAAGAGTAAGATATTAGTCGAAGCAGAGTCATGGGTTTCATTTTTTAAATTCAAAGTGCACATGTTGAAGGAAAACAGAGCATGATGGGGGTGTTTTTTTGTGTCTCCATACCATGCTAGTCATTGTTTGCTCGTTCTCCTTCTGCATTCGAGTTTGTATGCAAGCATTTACCCGCCTAGCAAAATTGTGTAGGTTCTGGGTCCCCTTGACAAACCCTTTCTTGAGCATGTGGTTCATGCTCTCGCCTCGTTGTGTGGAAGTCATTCTAGCACAGAAAATGTTCTTGTAATATGCTTAAATCCACATTTTCCTATCACTCCACACCTGCATCATCATCTGGTCGTTCTCCAGGTTGTACTTGTGCACGAGTTCAGCCCAGGCAGCTTCAAACTCCGTTGGCATCAGCGGCCAGTTTAATATAGCTGTGAACTCCTCTTTGAATGTTTTATACTTTTTTTATAACAACGCGAGGTATTCCCTATACTTCTTCATGATGTGCCAATGGCATAGCTTGTGGACGGTGTTTGGAATTGATTGTGGTATAGCTTTCGCCATCGATGGGCACTGGTCTGCATGAATTAAAAAAATGAAACTTTCTTCTTTTTTGCACTGATGGTGAACTTATGTTGTACAAGTACTTGAACTTCACATGTAGCAGTATGGCTATCTAAAAATGTCACATGTATTTTTTCTTACAGAAGTGTTGTTGAACTTCTGTGGTACCAGTGCTTGAACTTCACAGGTAGCAGTAGGACTACCTAGTAGTGTCACACTCAAAATTTTCTTAAAGCAGTGTTCTTGAACTTATGTTGTACCAGTGCTTAAACTTCACATAAGTAACTATATTTTTCTGAACATGTTACATATATTTTTCTTATAGCTTTGTCCTTGAACTTCTGTGATTCCTGTATTTGAACTTCACATTCATAACTAATCTTTTTCTAAACATGTGACAGATAATTTTGCTTTCTTGTACTGTTAGTTGGACATCTGTGCTAACAGTGGTTGAACTGCTTGCTTTACATTATTTTTTAGATAAAACTAATGTACCCAATACAGACCCATAGACTGAAAATATGATGAAAGTTGTAGAGGGTTTTTTGAACTCACCTGTTAGAATGCAAGTTGGGTGCTTGTTGTCCATGCACCGTACAAATGTATCGAATAGCCACTTGAATGAATTTGCATCTTTGTCTCTGATCAGGGAAACAACAAATATTGTTGACTGCAAGTGATGGTTTGTTCCAACAAACACTCCCAGAGGCATATGAAATCTGTTGGTCTTGTAAGTTGTGTTGAACGTTATGCAATCGCCAAAGTCTTGATAGGCTCCTCGGCAGCTTGCATTGGACCAGAAAATGTATTTAATTGACTTGTCCTTGTCTACTTGTATGTCATAGAAAAACTAATCATTGATTGCCTTCATGTCTTTCAAGAATGAAACAAGTTTCAGCACATCATCCAAATCATCTTTCCTTGCATTCATGGCTTTCCTGCAAATTACATGCAAACATGCATTTGCTATTTTTGCTAGAAAAGGGTTGTGTCCTAGGATGCTATGTACATTGCAGTATGTGGATGTTTGAATACTTACTGGTTTAGTAGGTCTTGTCTGGTCATGCTTAGGAAGTAGCTTCCATCTTGATTTTCAGACAGCATGGACATGATTGTTGTGTGCTTGACATCATGGTACTGCAGGAGCTTTACGTACTCCAAAATAGTGGGGTCATAATTCTTATGTGAGTGCAAGAATACCAGCATGTCATCAGTTTGCATGAGTTGGTGATTATGATTGTACTCAATGTCCACTACCACGCATGTGTTATCCTCCTGCACCTTCACCCTCATTCTTGCATTGCAGCCTGTCCTCTGCGATGTTTTGTTTCGCTTGCTGTTAGCCTATGAAACAGAAGATGTGTGTATCCCTTGGGATGCGCAAACAAAATACTTGTGGTTGTCATTCCCCCCGTCTTCTTGATTCCAAAACCAGCATGTCTGGCGTATCTGTTATAAAATTCCCTTGATTTCTCTACATCTTGGAATCACATATTTAGTCTTGGTATGAGATAATCCGGGAGATCCGGCGTCTGTAGAAAAATAAAAAATAATCCAAACGGCACGTTAAAATGCAGTTTATGAACTTGTTATCCTGGAGGGAGCAGAAAATTTGCAGATAATACAAGATGTGTATATAAATTTTTTGTTTCACATACGTGCATGTATGATCGCAACTCCATCGGAGTCTGCTGCTGTCCCTCTGGGATGGGGCACGGTGGAGTAATCATAGCAGGATGCAGGAGTGGATCACGAGGAGGAAGGAGGGCTGAAGATGGCCTCTCTCTTGTTTGCGTCCTTTTTGTTTGAGGTGGTTGTGGAGGTATTGCGATCCTGGTCTTGGTTTGCTCTTTTGTTTTGTGAAGCAATCCATCTACCTTATGTCTCGTACAATTCTGACTTGTAGCAGCAGCAGCAGGGTCCAACGGTGGTAGTGTGCAGAGCACTCTCCTCCGTGTGTGTGTTCCTGTTGGATTTGTCCTGGGATCTGGTTTAGTTGCTTCGCTTTGGCATTGATGAGGCACACCAGGATAACCTCCAGTGTTACACGTAGGAGTTGAGCTAACCCCCTCCTCTGTCGGCGTGCTTGGGAGTCTGCTGGTGGATACAAAGAATCCGCGGGGGATTTCCGGTGTCACCCAATTAGGTGGAGGCACAAAGTTGTGCGGATAGCATTGTGACCCAGCATCTTGGAAGTCTCCATGTGTTTTGGGTGTCATCCACTTTTGGTCCGGAGCAGGTTGGCAATGCTGTTGGAGCGTTTGAGGTGTGACCCATTGAGGGGGTGGTGCAACGCGTACAGGCTTGGGATTGTGTACTTGCTGCTGGGAACTTCTATGCTTCATCATGCGTCTCTCGGTCTTGCTGAAATAAAAGAAAAAAATGGTTATTATCACACAAGTTACATCTTCCTATACCTTTGTAACTGAACTTAGCATTATTCACAGCCTGAACTTCTCATATATAAAGTGGTGTTCATGTACATATTTTTTCCCCTAGGACATGCATCACACTATGCACTGAGCTGAGCATCTGCCAATACTTTTGTACCTGAACTGAGCACCCTTCACAGAATGAACCTCACATTCTGTTAATTCTACACTATTTGATTACTTATATGTACCTGAACTGAGCACTCTCCACAACCTGAATTTCTCGTTTTGCAAAGGGGAAATACTGTCTATAGTTAAAAAACCTGAACCTTCATGAGTTTGAATGGTTGAACAACTAGTGCATACCAACCTGACCTTCATGTGATCACATGCATGTTCTATTTTCCTTTTATTTTTTGCACTCAACCAGATACATACCAACCTGAACTCTAGCACACTAAATAGTTGAACTTCACATGGCTTTTCACATATGAATGCAGGCAGATTTTCTACTGTTTGTAGCATGTACTGATCCTCACAAACTACCTGAACTTCACATGGCTGTAAGAAGGCAGATTTTAAAAAATCTTTTGTAGCCTGGACTGATGCTCACACACCACCTAAACTTCACATGGTTGTAAGAAAATAACAAATAGATGGAAGAAGTTCAACCATACCCTGGCTAGAAGTTCAGCCAACCTTTTTCCAGCAGCTGATAGGCCACCTTGTGAGCAATTTGTCGGAGAGATAGGAGAGGAACCGCATGGCAATCCATGTCTTGCATAGGGCGCGAAGTTCATCTGCACGAAGCAAGAAGGTCAGGGAAGGGAAGATTGAATAAGAAGGCGACAAGTGGGAGGAAGTTTATGTACCATTGCTGGATTTGAAGGCGCTGCCGATGTCGCCTCCGCCGCGAAGTTGCTCCGTTGGCCGCTCCGTTCGCCGTAGCTTCCGTCG
Organism: Triticum urartu; assembly: GCF_003073215.2. Lineage (NCBI taxonomy): Eukaryota > Viridiplantae > Streptophyta > Magnoliopsida > Poales > Poaceae > Triticum > Triticum urartu. The sequence continues at coordinate 335,986,508 of NC_053027.1, read as the reverse complement.
GGGCCGTCATCTACTCTGCCAAGGCATCGGGCGGTGAGGATGGAAGAAGGATGCGGCTTCCGGAAGTCCATGGTGGCTTCACCACGTCCAGGCGACGCGGGCTCCCTTGCGCCCGCGTTCGCCGTCGCTCGCCCGCACCGGTGGTCGGCCAGGAGGTGGGACGGAGGGGTGGCGGTGGATCCGGTCGACCAGGCTCTGGAGACGGAGGGGAGGCGGCAGATCTGGCCGGCCAGGAGCTGGAGACGGGGGGGAGGCGGATCCGGCGAAGATCAGCGGTCACCACGGGGGGAAGTCGGGGACCGAGGGGAGGAGCGGCGAGGAGGGGGGCTGGGGCGGCTCGGGATCGGGATCAGGTGGATCCTGTCGGGGCGGCCTCGGGATCCAGTGGATCCTATCGGGCGGGCCGACAGTTCAGGAAGTTCAGGTGGGTTTTGTCGGGCCCTTATAGGGGCCACCATGATCCAAATAACTATTCTAATCCTGGGATTAGAATAGTGCTGTCCTGGATCAGAATAGTTATTCTGATCACAGCGGCCCTATAAGGGCTCGATGCAGATGTTCCCGAACTCCCGAACCGACTGCAAGAACAAAAAAAAAGAAAAATCCCAATCTAGCACTTTCCCTGATCCTGATCCCCACCTCCTGCCCCAACTGGTGCTGCTGCTGCCGTCCCGCCCCGCCCCCACCAGAGACGCGGACGCCGCCCGGACGAGCCCTAGCCAGAGACGTGATCGCCACCCACACGAGACCCTGTCCCGCCATTCCCGTCCCATTATCCGGCCGCCGCCCCCGCCTCAGGATCCGGCCGCCGTGCTGCCTTCCTCCCCCTATGGCACCCGCCACCACCCCCACCTTCCACCTCCGTCCAGGTGCACAGCCACAACACACCCCCCAGCCAGCATGCGCTGCCGCCTCCACCTCCACCTAACTCCCCCGACAACACCTGCCGTGGCGACGCACCTCCAGCAAGCATGCGTCGCCGACCACACCTTCCTTCCCCATCAGCACGCCTCCCTCCGAACGAGTTGCCGCTGTGTGACCACGGCAAGCCACCATGGACGGCTTCCTCCTCCGGCCGTTGCCGCAGTCCATTGCCTCCCCTTTTCGAGCGCCTCCCCCACGCAGCGCCAACCGGCCCCACCTGTTGCCATCCTGCACACCTGTGACGATCCCCATCCGGCCGCCCTCCCATCACTTCCGTTCAATGCGACCTACCCAACCCCTTTCCTGTCGATGACCGTCATGGCCCTCCACTAGAAGCATGCGACTTCTCTTCAATGTCAGGTACCCCCCTTACTCTCTTCACCGAACTCTCTCTAGGAGGATTTGAACTCCCTCACTAAACATGCTCCTGCACATGGATATCTTGGTGAGGAAACTTCTGTTAACTTCTTCGACTGATTGAACTATAGGGGATGTGTGGAGTCTGATTGTCGGGGATGTGTAGCGACATATGCCAGGGGGTTGCTAATCATGGAGAGGGACAAGAGTACGTCGCCGGGCTCTAGAAGCGGGAGTGAGCGAGACTGTATGTGCCTACGAATCTTACCCAGGTTTGGGGCTCTTCCTGGAGATAACACCCCTAGTCCTGCTCTGCGGGGTCTCCGCATGATCACTATAGTCGATAGAGTAGCTACAAGTTTGCTCCTTGAGCTGTTTAGCTAGAGGAGGAAGAAGGGCAAGGCTAGCTCTACTCCTCTCTCCATGTGTGTGTGTGATCTCTAAGGTCTGAACCCTTTGCATGGGGAAGCCTGGGGGGTTTATGTAGGCCTACTCCCCAGGGGCACGATGGTAATCCGGCCGGGTGTAGGACCCGACCATCAGTGTCTCTAGACGCCGGCTTCTCCGCCGGCTGCTGGGGCCCGCCTCTTGGTGGGTCCCGCTGGCTGTTGTGTACTCGGCCGACAGGCCTAACCTACCGCTTGTGGGTCTTGCTGTTCGCTTTTTACTATAGCCTTGCTACTGATGATGGAGGCTTTGTCGGGGGGAGCGTGGCTACAGTCCCGCCGCCTGGCGGGCGATCACTGTAGCCACACCCCATTTCTTCTGGTTAATGGAGCACATACTTTGAGGGAAGGGCGGCCGCCTGCTAGGAGCCGGCCAAACCCTGCCGCCGCCTTCTGGTGGCTGATGGACAGGTAGGGCCCGCCGCTTGCGGGCCATTCCGACCGCCCATCATGGGAGCGTCTCTCCCTATGTCGTAGGTGATGTCATGGGCAGCATGACTATAGTACCCCATCGGGTGAGGGTCGTCCTCTTGGTACACCCGTACTTTAGCCGCTCGCAGCCCTAGATTTGGGGGTGGCAGGCCGCATTGTAGCCACATCCCGCTCCATCATGGTTATGTGGGTGAAAACTTTGAGGGAACGAGGGGCCGCTTGCCAGGAGTCGCCCCCCTCGTGGTCGCCTTCTAATGCCTTGTCGTCTTCTAGCAGCCGGCCTACTGGACCAGCCGGCCCAAGAAGTCGGTCGCTCGTCTAGTAAGTGTGAGGGGCGCAGCTAGCCCCGATGTCTCGAAATACCTTAGGGGGCCGATGAGGCTACCTGTGGTCATTTACTCCGACAGTAGTCCCCGAAGCTGGTGGGGCGCCACGGCCGAAATCGAGGGGCCTCAGTAGCTTCCTACTCTGAGTGTCTTGGTGATCTTGTCTTGTCCGTCTTCTGGAGAAGTCAACTACTAGGAGCCGGTCGGGGAGCAGTCGACTGCCTGGTGAATTCGAATCGTCATGGTGGGGGCCGGGTGCTGAGTCAGACGGCTAGTAGGCTTGCCGCCCGTTGCACGCTCGCCACGCGGCGCTAGCAGACCAGGCTAGCCTGCCAGCCTACGCGAGCAATGAGACGTCGTCGCGGGCCTGGTCCTGCCACTACAGGGCCTCGGCTCGCGCGTGGATCCACCACGGCCGGGGCGGGCGGTTACGCTTCCAGGTGTGTTAAAGATACGCCATTACGGCGCGGGAAATGCGGGGTCATGGGGGGAGTGGGCACAGTTAATCCTGCGCCCCCACGTCTTGCCCCCTCGACTCCGCCGCCGAGGGGCTATAAGTTGGCGGAGGAGGTGGCGGCAGAACGCACACGCGCCCCCCTCGCCCTTTACCTTGTCCTTCCTTTGCTTCTTCTCGTCGCTGCCACCCCCGTGCTTGCCGCCGGAGCTCCTCCGCAGCTGCTGTCGCAAGGCCTTTCTGACCCACCGCGACTTCGCTCGCTCGCCACTGTGCCATGCTACCGTCGAGCAGCAGGATCCATGGCGCGAGGTGGGCGCTTCGGTGACTGGGACGGCTCCAATGTCCACAAGGACCACCTCATGTTCCTCCGCCAGACGCGACGGCTGCCCCGCGCGACGCACGTAAAGGTGCATGTTCCTCCCGAGGCGGAGATCTCGCCACCGCTGGCGGACGACGAACGTGTTGTCTTCCAGTCGCACTTCCTCCGTAGCTTCGGCCTGCCTTCGCTCGTTCCTCACCTTCTACAAGGTGCAACCCTACCATCTCACGCTGAATATGGTGTTGCTGCTCTCCGCCTTCGTCACCCTCTGCGAGGGCTATCTTAGTGTTCTCCCCACCCTTGAGCTCTGGGGGGGGGAGCTCTTCTACCTCAAACTCGGCACCGCCGCCAAGGAAGAGGCGGCCCAGTGCGGGGCCTGCGTCGTGGTGCGGCGTTTGGATTCCGGGTCTGCTTCCCGGCCCTCGCCTTGCTGTAGTCGGCCAAGCTGTGGCAGAAGTCGTACTTCTACGTCGAGAACATCCACTTGACGATGGACACCAACTGGCAGTTTCGTCCGAAGAACATGTCGGCCGCCTCCTCTATTGCTCTCACCCGGCTTCGGGAGATGACGGAGTCGGAGGGCCTTAGTGCCTCAGATCTGCTGGCTGCCTTCGTGGCATGCCGGGTGCTGCCCCTTCAAGCCCGGTACCACATCATCAACAACATGAGCGGGTGCCGGGAACCATGCCGGATGTGCACCAAGGAGCTGCCGGACGTGGAGGTGGTCCGACTGGTGAACTTCTTCTCCAACTACAAGCTGCCGAAGACGGAGTGGTGGTTCGGCAAGGAGCCGTACAACCGTGCAAACCCGCCGCTTGCGGTGAGTGTTCTAAATCTTTTGTCTTCATTAATTCAAATTTCTTCTTGCCACCTGACCACTCGGCTGCGAAGCAGCGCTTCCCGGTCTAGACGGCAGATGGCGTGCCTGTAACACCCCGGATATAACTTCCCCAATTTGTACTCCAACTCTTGCCGTTTTCGGCGTTAAGTTAATTTATTATCTCGGGTTCGGGTCTTTGTCTCCGTGTGTTGTTGTCGTTGTCATGCATCTCATATCATGTCATCATGTGCATTGCATTTGCATACGTGTTCGTCTCATGCATTCGAGCATTTTCCCCGTTGTCCGTTTTGCATTCCGGCGCTTCGTTCTCCTCCGGTGGTCATTTCTACCTTTCTTTCGTGTGTGGGGATTAAACATTTCCGGATTGGACCGAGACTTGCCAAGCGGCCTTGGTTTAATACCGGTAGACCGCCTGTCAAGTTTCGTATCATTTGGACTTCGTTTGATACTCCAACGGTTAACCGAGGGACCAAAAAGGCCTCCTGTGTGTTACAGCCCAACACCCCTCCAATTTGGCCCAAAACCCACCTAAGTCTGCTCCATCATCTAGAGCGTTCGATCACGATCGCGTGGCCAAAAACCGCACCTCATTTGGACTCTCCTAGCTCCCTCTATGGCTATAAATAGACCCCTCTCGAAAAATCTGGATCCTCCCCCGTCCAAACCCTAAAAATCCACCGCGCCGCACCGGACTTTGTCCGCCCCGCGCCGGACAAATCCCGCCGCCGCCGCCAGCCACTCCTCGCTTGACACGTGGCATGCCGCCACCCGCTCCCCCGCCGGCCCGCTCGGCCCGGGGAGAGCCCCCGCGGCCCAGCCGCCCGCACCGCCTCCTCGCGCCCGGCGCCGCCGCCTCCCTCGACTCCGGCGGCCCGCGCCGCCGCACGCCATCGCCGCCCGGCGCCGCGCCTCCTCTCGCCAACCCTGCCACCTTCTTCCCGCGGTCCGGCCACCGCCGCCACCGCAAGCCGCCGCTCGAGCTCGCCGGCCGGTCGCCGCTCGCGCCGCCCGCGGCCGCCCCGGCCTCCGTGCTCGCCGGCGTCGCCCCCAAGCTCCGGCCCGGCCCCTCCCTCTTCTCTGGCGACGAACTCCGGCGAGGGACCCGGCCGACCTCGTTTTGCGTGCAGATCTGAGATCCTTGAACAGTAACCCTAATTTTCGCGAGGTTGATTTTTCTCCAAGTCCCAGAATTCCAGATCCAAGTTGCCATGTTCATAGCCTCGTAACTTTGCATCCGTAGCTCCGATTCATGCATATAGCATATCAAAATGTTCATCTCGGAGAGTACATAATTTCATTCCATTGAATCATTTTCATTTGAGTTCATCTTGATGCCCGAAATGCTGTTATAAGAGGGCTACTTGAGTTAATTGTCAGATCTGCTGCTCCATTTAGGTTTTTGTCATTTTTGCCATGATTAATGTGTGCATGATATGCCCTTATTCTCTACATATGTTTTGTTAAGGGTTTTGTCATATTTCCATAGGTGCAACCCATGTATTTTTGTGATGTGTGTGGTGACTAGTGCAAGCTTGCAAAGTGGTGCACTTGCTAATTCTGTTTTCAGGGACTTAGTAATTTCACTAAGTCCTGGATCTGTTTATCTCATGTTGCCATATGTTCATGTTGTTTCCTAGTGATCCGTGCCTCTTTTGAGGATGATCAGTAAGGATGTTTTGTTAATCTTGTAGTGCTCTATCCATCCATGTCTTTGTTTGCAATTATGGAGCACCCTAGCTTGAGTCAATTGAGCTCTACTTTTGCTACTTTGTGAATCTGGGCAGATTGTCAACTTGTTTGCAATTTTGCCGATGATGTTGTAGTTGATCCGTGCATGCTATGCTATTGTTCTTGCCATGTCTAGCTTGCATTTTGTGCGTTCTTGATGGGTGTATGCTTTTCTTGCCATGACTTGCACCGTAGTGAGTGCATCAAGCTCGTAAACATGCCTACTTGAGTTATATTTCAGCATGTGTCAGTTTTCACTAAGTCTGAAAACTGATTATGTTTTTGCTATGTTCACGTGCTTGTTAGTATATTTTCTGATTCCTTTTGGCTCAAGATCACTAAGGGACTTTTGTTAAGCTCTTTGAGTAGCTCCATGCCATGTTTTACTTTGCCATGTTCAGATCCTGTATCATGTAGTTTTGTTGCTCCGAAGAGGGCTACCTGATCTGAAATTCCAGACAAGTGTTAATTTCACTAAGTCTGAGATATGTTTGCCATATGCATTTTTGCCATGCTTGTTTGAACCTGTTAATGAATGATTTGGCCGTAGCTCAGTGCTAGACTCTTGTTAAGCATATTGTGTGCATCCCTGCCATGTATTTTGTTGTCATGTTTGGGTGCTGTAGCATGTTCATCTCATTGCATTTAGATGACTACTTGCTGTAAATCGCAGACCGGTGTCATTTTTGTATCGCTTGCTGTTTCCAAACCGTAACTCCGATTCCGGCGTTATTTATATCGTTTTCAAGCGATTTCATCTCATCTTTCCAGTGGCACACTTGGTTTTCCAAGTTGAGGCCAGGTTCATGCATTTCCTGTCATATCTTGCATTTTGCATCCCGCATCGCATATCATCATTGCATCATATTGCTTGATCCTTGCACGTGGTTGATTGTATCCTTGTTGCTTGTTTGTCTTGTTTGGGTAGCGCCGGGAGACGAGTTCTCTAACGAGGAGCTCATTGAGTTTGCTTTCGAGGATCCAGTCAACTCTGACAACTGTGCAGGCAAGATGATCATACCCTCGAAATCACTACTATCTTTGCTATGCTAGTTTGCTCGCTCTTTTGCTATGCCAATGCAACGATGCCTACCACTTGTTTTCAAGCCTCCCAAATTTCCATGTCAAACCTCTAACCCACCATGTCCTAGCAAACCGTTGATTGGCTATGTTACCGCTTTGCTCAGCCCCTCTTATAGCGTTGCTAGTTGCAGGTGAAGATCGAAGGCCGTTCCTTGTTGGAACTTTTATTTACTTGTTGGGATATCATTATATTGCTATGTTATCTTAATGCATCTATATACTTGGTAAAGGGTGGAAGGCTCGGCCTCTCGCCTAGTGTTTTGTTCCACTCTTGCCGCCCTAGTTTCCGTCATATCGGTGTTATGTTCCCGGATTTTGCGTTCCTTACGCGGTTGGGTTATAATGGGATCCCCTTGATAGTTCACCTTGATTAAAGCTTTTCCAGCAATGCCCAACCTTGGTTTTACCATTTTCCACCTAGCCTTTTCTTTCCCTTGGGTTCTGCAGACTCAAGGGTCGTCATTATTTTGACCCCCCCCCTGGGCCAGTGCTCCTCTGAGTGTTGGTCCACCTGTCAGCTACCGGTGGCCACCAGGGGAAACTTTGGGCTGGCCTACCCGTACCTAAGACAATCTGAGTGTGCCCTGAGAAAGAGATATGTGCAGCTCCTATCGGGATTTGTCAGCACATTCGGGCGGTGTTGCTGGTCTTGTTTTAACCCGTCGAAGTGTCTTGAATAACCGAGATACCGAGTCTGATCGGAACGTCTTGGGAGGAGGTCTATTCCTTCGTTGACCGTGAGAGCTTGTCATGGGCTAAGTTGGGACTCCCCTGCAGGGATTTGAACTTTCGATAGCCGTGCCCGCGGTTATGGGAAGATGGGAATTTGTTAATGTCCGGTTGTAGATAACTTGAACCTTAATTATTTAAGATGAATCAACTGAGTGTGTTACCGTGATGGCCTCTTCTCGGCGGAGTCCGGGAAGTGGACACGGTGTTGGAGTAATGTTTGCGCAGGTTGTTCTCTAGTTTCTCGCTCGCGCTTTGCCTCCTCTTCTCGCTCTCTTTTGCGAATAAGTTAGCCACCATATTTTGCTAGTCGCTTGCTGCAGCTCCACATATATTTACCTTGCCATACCTATAAGCTTAAATAGTCTTGATCGCGAGGGTGCGAGATTGCTGAGTCCCTGTGGCTCACAGATTACTATTACACCAGATGCAGGGCCTGATGATTCCGCTCCAGGAGTCGCGTATGAGCTCAAGTGGGAGTTTGACGAAGACTCTCAATGTTACTATGTTTCCTTTCCCGAGGATCAGTAGTGGTGCCTAGTTGGGTGTGACACCCCCGATTTGACCGTACACTAATCATGCACGCAAATGTGTACGATCAAGATCAAGGACTCACGGGAAGATATCACAACACAACTCTACAAATTAAATAAGTCATACAAGCATCATATTACAAGCCAGGGGCCTCGAGGGCTCGAATACAAGAGCTCGATCATAGACGAGTCAGCGGAAGCAACAATATCTGAGTACAGACATAAGTTAAACAAGTTTGCCTTAAGAAGGCTAGCACAAACTGGGATACAGATCGAAAGAGGCGCAGGCCTCCTGCCTGGGATCCTCCTAACTACTCCTGGTCGTCGTCAGCGGGCATCACGTAGTAGTAGGCACCTCCGGTGTAGTAGGGGTCGTTGTCGACGGTGGCGTCTGGATCCTGGGCTCCAACATCTGGTTGCGACAACCAGGTAGAAGGGATAGGGGAAAAGAGGGAGAAAGCAACCATGAGTACTCATCCAAAGTACTCGCAAGCAAGGAGCTACACTACATATGCATGGGTATCAAATGGAGTAAGGGTATCATATGTGGACTGAACTGCAGAATGCCGAAATAAGAGGGGGATAGCTAGTCCTTTCGAAGACTACGCTTCTGGTAACCTCCATCTTGCAGCATGTAGAAGGGAGTAGACTGAAGTCCTCCAAGTATCATCGCATAGCATAATCCTAACCGATGATCCTCCCCTCGTCGCCCTGTGAGAGAGCGAACACCGATTGTATCTGGCACTTGGAAGGGTGTGTTTTATTAAGTATCCGGTTCTAGTTGTCATAAGGTCAAGGTACAACTCCAAGTCGTCCTGTTACCGAAGATCACGGCTATTCGAATAGATTAACTTCCCTGCAGGGGTGCACCACATACCCCAACACGCTCGATCCCATTTGGCCGGACACACTTTCCTGGGTCATGCCCGGCCTCAGAAGATCAACACGTCGCAGCCCCACCTAGGCACAACAGAGAGGTCAGCACGCCGGTCTAAACCTAAGCGCACAGGGGTCTGGGCCCATCGCCCTTAGCACACCTGCACGTTGCGTACGCGGCCGGAAGCAGAACTAGCTCCCTTAATACAAGAGCAGGCTTACGTTCCAATCCGGCGCGCGCCACTCAGTCGCTGACATCACGAAGGCTTCGGCTGATACCACGACGCCGGGATACCCATAACTACTCCCGCGTAGATGGTTAGTGCGTATAGACCAAATGGCCAAACTCAGATCAAATACCCAGATCTCGTTAAGCGTGTTAAGTATCCGCGAACGTCGACCAGGGCCAGGCCCACCTCTCTCCTAGGTGGTCGGAACCTGCCCTGTCGCTCCGCCTCAAAGATCCACTCGCGGGTGCTCCTCAAGCCGACCCGTCTTTAGTCACCACATGTATCATGTATAAAGTATGTAGTAATATACCCGTGATCACCTCCCTAGTGATCACGGCCCAGTAGTATAGCATGGCAGACGGACAAGAGTGTAGGGCCACTGATGGAACACTAGCATCCTATACTAAGCAGTAGGATAGCAGGTAAAGGTAACAACAGTAGTAGCAAGGACAGGCTATGCAGCAGTATAGGATTAACTGTAAGCAGTAACATGCTACACTACGCTAATGCAAGCAGTATAGAGGAGAGTAGGCGATATCTGGTGATCAAAGGGGGGGCTTGCCTGGTTGCTCTGGCAAGAGAGAGGGGTCGTCAACTCCGTAGTCGTACTGGGTAGCAGCGGCGTCGGTCTCGGTGTCTAGCGAGAGAAGAGGGGGAAGAAACAATAAATATTTAAGCAAGCATATGCATAGTGATGCATGACATGACAAGTAACGACGTTAGAGGTGCCCTAACGCGGTATTAGGTGATACCGGTGAAGGGGGATAACATCCAGGAAAGTATCCCCGGTGTTTCGCGTTTTCGGACAGATGAAACAGAGGGGGAAAGTTGCGTGTTCGCTATGCTAGGGATGCGTGGCGGATAAATGGGCTGCGTGTCCGAATTCGTCTCGTCGTTCTGAGCAACTTTCATGTACAAAGTTTTTCCATCCGGGCTACGGTTTATTTTATATTGATTTTAAAAGATTTAAATCATTTTCAGGATTTATTTAATTATTTTAATACAACATTATCCAGAACAGTGCTTGCTGACGTCATCATGACATCAGCATGACGTCAGCAGTCAACAGAGGTGTTGACTGGTCAACTGACGTGTGGGTCCCACTGGTCATTGACTGATTAGGCTAATCAAGGGTTAACTAAGTTAACCAGTAATTAGATTAATCTAATCAGGATTAATTAATTTAATTAATTCTTTAGTTAATTAATTAATTAATTAATTATCATTTTAATCAACTTTAATTATTATTTACTAATTCCTTTTTTTAATTAATTTAAATAGTATTATTATTAATATTATTATTTTTTGTTCACAGGGGGTGGGCCCCGTTTGTCTGTGGCACAGAGGCCATACAGGGCGCGGGCGACGGTTAACGGGCGCGCCCCGTTCGGGCGCATGCCCAGGGGCATGCGGGCGTGGGCGGCGGACCTGGCAGGTCGCCAGGCCGGCGTGGGCGAGGCCAGCACGGGCCGGCCGGTGAGCGAGCGGCGGCGAGCACGGCCCCGTGGGCGGGCGCGCATGAGCGCGCGGCAGGGCTGCAGCAGGGGGGGCACGAGGCGCGGTGCAGGCGAGCGGCGGAGTAGAGGCCGTGGGCGAGAGGCGGGGCTCACGGCGACGGGCGCGGCAGACGCGAGCCCGTCCGGAGCTCGGGCGCGGGGCGTACGGGGAAAGGGGGGGCGCGGCGCGAGCGCCCGCGGGGTGCGGCCAAGGAGGCGGGGCCAAGCACCGGCGAGAGGGGACGGGGTGCAGGAGGACCGGGGTCCTCACCGGGGTGCGTAGGGAACGGGCAGCGTGCTCGATGGAGGTCGGGGAGGACCGTGGTGGAGGGGGACGGGGACGGCGTCGACGGGGAGGAGACGAGGCCGAGGCGGCGGCGTGCGTCGACGGCGTTGGAGACGACGAGGAGACGAGGACGACGGGGGCGGCACCGTGGCGCTGGGGAGGCGGTTAGGCGACGGAGAGGAGGGGCGAGGACGGCCGGGCGACGGGGAGACGAGCGGCGTCGGCGCTGAGCGGCGGGGGCGCGTCGGGCTCGCCGCGGCCGTGGGTGCGTCGGGGCGACGGGGTCGAGGGCGCGGCGCCGGAGTGGCGGCCTCGGCTCGGGACGAGGAGGAGGTGAGGAGGCGAGACGACGGCGTAGAGGAGGCAGGCCGGGGAGGGAGGAAGCAGTCCGGCGGGGGGGGGGGGCTCCGGGCGTGGAATCCGGGCGGCGGCGGCGAACGCCCCCGATCCGATCTGGATCGGGGAGGAGGGGGGAGTGGAGCGAGTGGGGGGGGGGAGTGGGGGGTGGGGGGCGACGGGGTGGGGTTAGGGTTTCGGGGGGTAGGTTTATGGGGGAGTGGGGGCCGGTCTGGGCCAGTGGGCTGGTCCAGTTGGGCCACGGCCCAGGGAGAGGGTTCTTTCATATTTTTTTTTGTTAGCTTTAGGTTTTAGCTTTTCTGTTTTGTATTTTCTTTTTTTTCTTTTATTTTTTCTTTCTGTTTTAATTCAATTTAAAATATTTATGCATTTTATAAAACTGTATCTTCTACACCATAATTATCTATGTAATATTTAGTGCAAACCGAACATTTTTATTTTAATGTTTGAAAACTTTTATTGTTTTCCTGTAATTAAATTTTGAATTTGTTTCGGTTTTGAATTATCTAGGGTTTATCAACAGTAACCGAGGTGACGTGGCATCATTAGCGGGGGATCACTGTAGCTTGATTATCCGGGCGCCAACATGGGGGTGAACGGGACCGTTGTCGCATGTTGGGTTCTCTTTTATTTTGGCGCTGTAGTCGGGCCATGAGTGTTTGGATGATGTAATGTTATTTATGTACTTGATTGACGTGGCGAGTGTAAGCCAACTATGTTATCTCCCCTTTATTATTCATATTACATGGGATGTTGTGAAGATTGCCTAACTTGCGACATATGCCTTCAATGCGATTATGCCTCTAAGTCGTGCCTCGACACGTGGGAGATATAGTCGCATCGAGGGTGTTACAGTGCCGGCCTAAGGTCATCAATACCCGGCGGACTGGGCGGAGAGTGATGCGGATGTCCCCGAGCTGGGGGCGACCACCGTGGAGGAGGACGACACCGCGGGAGTAGGCGGCTCCGGAGGAGGTGACCTAGGGGACTGGCCGGATGACGACGAGCCGCGCCGCACCCATGGTGCCGTCAGGATGGGCGCCGGCTCCTCGGCCGTGCCAACTGCAGCAGGCGGTGCGCCGAAGTATCGAGCTGATGCCGGACTATTCGGGAGCTGGCCCAAGAAGCCCAAAGCTTCGGCCGCCGCGACCAGGCGGCAAGAGGCCGCCATGAGAGTGGCCCTCCTCCAGAAGGACCCAAGGTGGCTCCCGCTGGTGTCCGCGTAAGTGCCTTGATTCTTCTTGTGTTTGCTTCCTCTTTTCTTACAAACCTCTTATTCTCTTATTCTTCATTTTTCTTGTCTTGTTGAGCAGGGCCCCGCTTTCTCTCTTGCGGGCCCCGTCTGGCTTGGTGGTTGGAGCCACAGACGGCTCCACGGACGCCCGCCGCGTGGACCCACTCGCCGCTGCTACCTCTTGAGCACCGCGTTGGATTTCCCCGAAGAGGAGAGGATGATGCAGCAAAGTAGCATAAGTATTTCCCTCAGTTTTGGAGAACCAATGTATCAATCCAGTAGGAAGCTATGCGTGAGTCCCCCGTACCAACACAAAAACAATAGCTCAACGCAACCAACGTGCTTAGGGGTTGTCAATCCCTTCACGGTCACTTACGAAAGTGAGATCTGATAGAGATGATAAATAATATTTTTGGTATTTTTGGTATAGAGATGCAAAGTAAAAAGTAAAAGCAAAGCAATAATAAAGTGATGGAGTTTGATATGATGAGAAAGAGACCCCGGGGCCATAGGTTTCACTAGTGGCTTCTCTCAAGAGCATAAGTATTCTACTGTGGGTGAACAAATTACTGTTGAGCAAATTGACAAAATTGAGCATAGTTATGAGAATATCTAGGTATGATCATGCATATAGGCATCATGTACGAGACAAGTAGATCAACTCCTGCCTGCATCTACTACTATTACTCCACTCATCGACCGCTATCCAGCATGCATCTAGAGTATTAAGTTAAAAACAGAGTAACGCCTTAAGCAAGATGACATGATGTAGAGGGATCGTTTCATGCAGTATGATAAAAACCCCATCTTGTTATCCTCGATGGCAACAATACCATACGTGCCTTGCCGCTCCTTCTGTCACTGGGAAAGGACACCGCAAGATTGAACCCAAAGCTAAGCACTTCTCCCATGGCAAGAACAACCAATCTAGTAGCCAAACCAAACTGATAATTTGAAGAGACTTGCAAAGATAACCAATCATACATAAAAGAATTCAGAGAAGATTCAAATATTATTCATACATAGACTTGATCATAAACCCACAATTCATCGATCTCAACAAATACACCACAAAAAGAAGATTACATCGAATAGATCTCCACGAGAGAGGGGGAGAACATTGTATTGAGATCCAAAAAGAGAGAAGAAGCCAACTAGCTACTAACTATGGACCCGTAGGTCTGAAATAAACTACTCACACTTCATCGGAGGGGCTTGGATGATGATGTAGAAGCCCTCCGTGATCGATGCCCCTTTCGACGGAGCTCCGGAATAGGCGCCAAGATGGGATCTTGTGGATACAGAAAGTTGCGGCGGTGGAATTAGGTTTTTGGCTCCATCCCGATTGTTTGGGGGTACGTAGGTATATATAGGAGGAAGAAGTATGTCGGTGGAGCTTCGAGGGGCCCATGAGGCAGGGGGCACGCCCTAGGGGGGCGCCCTCCACCCTCGTGACCGCCTCATGGCTTTCTTGACGGAGGGTCCAAGTCTCCTGGATCTTATCTGATGAGAAAATCACGTTTCCGAAGGTTTCATTCCGTTTGGACTCCGTTTGATATTCTGTTTCTCCGAAACACTGAAATAGGCAAAAAACAACAATTCTGGGTTGGGCCTCTGGTTAATAGGTTAGTCCCAAAAATAATATAAAATTGGAAAATAAAGCCCAATATAGTCCAAAATAGTAGATAATATAGCATGGAGCAATCAAAAATTATAGATACGTTGGAGACGTATCAAGCATCCCCAAGCTTAATTCCTGCTCGTCCTCGAGTAGGTAAATGATAAAAAGAGAAACTTTGATGCGGAGTGCTACTTGGCATAATTTTAATGTAATTCTTCTTAATTGTGGTGTGAATATTCAGATCCGAAAGATTCAAGGCAAAAGTTCATATTGACATAAAAATGATAATACTTCAAGCATACTAACTAAGCAATTATGTTTTCTCAAAATAACATGGCCAAAGAAAGTTCATCCCTACAAAATCATATAGTTTATTCATGTTTCATTTTCGTCACACAAGAATTCTTCATCATGCACAACCCCGATGACAAGCCAAGCAATTGTTTCATACTTTAGTAATCTCAAACCTATAAACTTTCATGCAATATATGAGCGCGAGCCATGGACATAGCACTATGGGTGGAATAGAATATAATGAGGGGGGTTATGTGGAGAAGACAAAAAGGAGAAAGTCTCACATCAACGAGGCTAATCAATGGGCAATGGAGATGCCCACCGATTGATGTTAATGCAAGGAGTAGGGATTGCCATGCAACGGATGCACTAGAGCTATAAATCTATGAAAGCTCAACAAAAGAAACTAGTGGGTGTGTGTGGGAGTCCTGGATTAGGGGGTCTCCGGACAGCCGGACTATCTCCATTGGCCGGACTGTTAGATTATGAAGACAAGATTGAAGACTTCGTCTCGTGTCCGGATGGGACTCTACTTGGCGTGGAAGGCAAGCTAGGCAATACGGATATGTGTATCTCCTCCTTTGTAACCGACCTTGTGTAACCCTAACCCTCTCCGGTGTCTATATAAACCGGAGGGTTTTAGTCCGTAGGACACAACAACCACAACATACAATCATACCATAGGCTAGCTTCTAGGGTTTAGCCTCTCCGATCTTGTGGTAGATCTACTCCTGTACTACCCATATCATCAATATTAATCAAGCAGGACATAGGGTATTACGTCCATCAAGAGGGCCCGAACCTGGGTAAAACATTGTGTCCCCTGCCTCCTGTTACCATCTGCCTTAGACGCACAGTTCGGGACCCCCTACCCGAGATCCACCGGTTTTGACACCGACAGTGTGCATCCAACTTGCTTGCTCACGAAGACCTAGGGCACTTGAGGAGGCCCACTGTTGGAATATACAAGCCAAGTTCTATAATGAAAAATTCCCACTAGTATATGAAAGTGATAACATGAGAGACTCTCTACTATGAAGATCATGGTGCTACTTTAAAGCACAAGTGTGGTAAAAGGATAGTAACATTGTCCCTTCTCTCTTTTTCTCTTATTTTTTGGGCCTTTTCTTTTTTTATGGCCTTTCTCTTTTTTCGGGCCTTCCCTTTTTATGGCCTTTTTTTAGATTCCTCACTTGGGACAATGCTCTAATAATGATTACAACTCGATACTAGAACAAAGATGACTCTATATGAATGGCTCCGGCAGTGTACCGGGATATGCAATGAACCAAGAGTGACATGTATGAAAGAATTATGAACGGTGGCTTTGCCACAAATACTATGTCAACCACCTGATCATTCTAAGCAATATGACAATGATGAATGTGTCATGATGAACGGAATGATGCAAAGTTGCATGGCAATATATCTCGGAATGGCTATGGAAATGCCATAATAGGTAGGTATGGTGGCTGTTTTGAGGAAGATATAAGGAGGTTTGTGTGTGAAAGAGCGTATCATATCACGGGGTTTGGATGCATCGGAGAAGTTTGCGCCAAATCTCAATGTGAGAAAGGCAATGCATGGTACCGAAGAGGCTAGCAAGGATGGAAGGGTGAGAGTGTGTATAAGCCATTGACTCAACATTAGTCATAAAGAACTCACATACTTATTGCAAAAATCTACAAGTCATCAACAACCTCGACACTACGCGCATGCTCCTAGGGGGATAGATTGGTAGGAAAAGACCATCGCTCGTCCCCGACCGCCACTCATAAGGAAGACAATCAAATAACACCTTATGTTTCAAATTTGTTGCATAACGTTTACCATACGTGCATGCTACGGGACTTGCAAACCTCAACACAAGTATTTCTCAATTTCACAACTACTCAACTAGCACGACTTTGATATTATTACCTCCATGTCTCAAAACAATCATCAAGCATCAAACTTCTCTTAGTATTCAACACACTCATAAGAAAGTTTTATTATTAATCTTGCATACCAAGCATATTAGGATTTTAAGAAAATAATCTAAGTGAAGCATAGATCAATATTTTCTATAAAAAAATCCACCACCGTTCTCTAAAAAATATAAGTGAAGCACTAGAGCAAAATTATATAACTCAAAAGATATAAGCGAAGCACATAGAGTATTCTAACAAATTCGAAATTATGTCTGGTTCTCTAAAAAGGTGTGTACATCAAGGATTATTGTGGTAAACTAACAAGCAAAGTCTCAAATCATAAAATACGCTCCAAGCAAAACACATATCATGCGGTGAATAAAAATATAGCTCCAAGTAAAGTTACCGATAGAAGTAGACGAAAGAGGGGATGCCTTTCGGGGCATCCCCAAGCATTGGTTTTAGGTGTCCTTAGATTATCTTGGGGGTGCCATGGGCATCCCCAAGCTTAGGCTCTTTCCACTACTTGTTCCATAATCCATCAAATCTTTACCCAAAACTTGAAAACTTCACAACACAAAACTTAAAGTAGAAAATCTCGTGAACTCTGTTAGCGAAAGAAAACAAAAGACCACTTCAAGTTACTGTAATAAACTCATTATTTATTTATATTGGTGTTAAACCTACTGTATTCCAACTTTTCTATGGATTATAAACTATTTTACTAGCCATAGATTCGTCAAAATAAGCAAACAACACACGAAAAACAGAATCTGTCAAAAACAGAATAGTCTGTAGTAATCTGTAGCTAGCACAAGATCTGGAACCCCAAAAATTCTAAAATAAATTGCTGGACGTGAGTAATTTATCTATTAATCACCTTAAAAAATAATTAACTAAATAGAACTTTCCAAATAAAAATGACAGCAGTTCTCGTGAGTGCTAAAGTTTCTGTTTTTTATAGCAAGTTCAACAAGACTTTCCCCAAGTCTTCCCAACGGTTCTACTTGGCACAAACACTAATTAAACACAAAAAACACAACCAAAACAGAGGCTAAATAAATTATTTATTACTAAACAGGAGAAAAAAGCAAGGAATAAAAATAAAATTGGGTTGCCTCCCAACAAGCGCTATCGTTTAACTCCCCTAGCTAGGCATAACAAGCAAGAATAGATCTAGGTATTGCCATCTTTGGTAGGCAATCCATAAGTGGCTCTCATGATAGATTCATATGGTAATTTTATTTTATTTCTAGGGAAGTGTTCCATGCCCTTTTTTAAAGTAAATTGAAATCTAATATTCCCTTCCTTCATATCAATAATTGCACCAACTGTTCTAAGGAAAGGTCTACCAAGAATAATAGGGAAAGAAGGATTGCAATCTATATCAAGAATGATAAAATCTACGGGCACATAATTCCTATTTGAAACAATAAGAACATCATTAATTCTTCCCATAGGTTTCTTAATAGTGGAATCCGCAAGATGCAAGTTTAGAGAGCAATCATCAAAATCACGGAAATCTAGCAAATCACACAAAGTTTTGGGAATAGTAGAGACACTAGCACCCAAATCACACAAAGCATACAACTCATAATATTTAATTTTAATTTTAATAGTAGGTTCCCACTCATCATAAAGTTTTCTAGGGATAGAAACTTTCAACTCAAGTTTTTCTTCATAAGATTGCTTCAAGGTATCAACGATATGTTCGGTAAAGGCTTTATTTTGACTATAAGCATGAGGAGATTTTAGCAAGGATTGCAAGAAGGAAATACAATCAACCAAAGAGCAATTTTAATAATTAAATTCTTTGAAATATAATATAGTGGGTTTAGCATCATCTAGGGTTTTATTTCTTTTAATCCCACTTTTATCAATTTCACCATCAAGATCTAAATACTCCAATTTTTTAGAACGCCTTCAAGGTAAAGCTGGATCATATTCAGTCCCATCATTATCGAGATTAATATTGCAAAACAAAGATTTAATAGGGGACACATCAATAACTTTTAGATCTTCATCATTATTTTCATAGGAACCAGAAGAACACGCTTTAATAAAGGCATCTTTCATAGCACGCGTCCTAGCGGTTCTTTCCTTGCACTCATCAATGGACATTCTCATGGATTTGAGAGACTCATTGATATCATGCTTCGGAGAAATAGATCTAAGCTTTAAAGAATCAACATCAAGAGAAATTCTATCAACGTTCCTAGCCAAATCATCAATCTTAAGCAATTTTTCTTCAATCATAGCATTAAAATTCTTTTGCGAAGAAATAAATTCTTTAATATTAGATTCAAAATCAGAGGGCATCTTAATTATAATTTCCATAAGAATTGTTGTAGGAATTACCATAATTATTTAGAGGTATTACTAGGATAAGGCCTAGGATTGAAATTTCCTCTATACGCGTTGTTACCAAAATTGTTCCTACCAACAAAATTCACATCCAAAGATTCATTGTTATTCTCAATCAAAGTAGACAAGGGCATATCATTAGGATCAGAAGAAACACTCTTATTAGGAAATAATTTCATTAGTTCATCCATCTTTCCACTCAAAATATTAATTTCTTCTATCACATGCACCTTTTTATTAGTAGATCTTTCAGTATGCCATTGAGAATAATTAACATAATATTATCTAGGAGTTTAGTAGCATCTCCTAAAGTGATTTCCTTAAAAGTGCCTCCCGCAGCCGAATCTAAAAGATTTCTAGAAGCAAAATTCAATCCGGCATAAAAATTTTGTATAATCATCCACAAATTGAAACCATGAGTAGGGCAATTACGTATCATTAATTTCATTCTCTCCCAAGCTTGTGCAACATGTTCATGATCAAGTTGCTTAAAATTCAAAATATCGTTTCTAAGAGAGATGATCTTAGCGGGAGGAAAATACTTAGAGATAAAAGCATCTTTGCACTTGTTCCAAGAAATTAATACTATTTTTAGGCAAAGATGAAAACCAAGCTTTAGCACGATCTCTAAGAGAAAAAGGAAATAGCTTCAATTTAACAATATCATTATCGACATCTTTCTTCTTTTGCATGTCACACAAATCAACGAAGCTATTAGATGAGGTAGCGACATCTTCACTAGGAAGGCCGGAAACGGATCTTTCATGACAAGATTCAGCAAAGCAAATCTAATTTCACAAGATTCAACATTCGGTAAGAGGAGCAATCGGGAGTGCTAAGGAAATCATTATTGTTGGTATTGGTGAAGTCACACAATTTAGTATTATCTTGAGCCATCGCGACAAACAAGCAATCCAACACAGGAGCAAACAAAAAGAAAACGGGCAAAAAGAGGCAAATAGAGAGAGAGGGAGGATAGAGAGAGAGGGCGAAATAAAACGGCAAGGGTGAAGTGGGGGAGAGGAAAATGAGAGAAAATGGCAAATAATGTAATGCGGGAGATAGGGATTGTGATGGGTACTTGGTATGTTGACTTTTTGCAGGACTCCCCGGCAACGGCGCCAGAAATTCTTCTTGCTACCTCTTGAGCACTGCGTTGGATTTCCCCGAAGAGGAGAGGATGATGCAGCAAAGTAGCATAAGTATTTCCCTTAGTTTTTGAGAACCAAGTGAATCCAGAGTAGGAGGCTACGCGCGAGTCCCTCGTACCTACACAAAAACAATAGCTCAACGCAACCAACGCGCTTAGGGGTTGTCAATCCCTTCACAGTCACTTACTGAAAGTGAGATTGATAGAGATGATAAATAATATTTTTGGTATTTTTGGTATAGAGATGCAAGTAAAAAAGTAAAAGCAAAGCAATAATAAAGTGATGGAGATTGATATGATGAGAAAGAGACCCCGGGGCCATAGGTTTCACTAGTGGCTTCTCTCAAGAGCATAAATATTCTACGGTGGGTGAACAAATATTGTTGAGCAATTGACAGATTGAGCATAGTTATGAGAATATCTCGGTATGATCATGTATATAGGCATCACGTCCAGACAAGTAGACGACTCCTGCCTGCATCTACTACTATTACTCCACTCATCGACCGCATCCAGCGTCATCTAGAGTATTAAGTTAAAACATAGTAACGCCTTAAGCAAGATGACATGATGTAGAGGGATAGTTTCATGCAATATGATAAAAAACCCCATCTTGTTATCCTCGATGGCAACAATACAATACGTGCCTTGCCGCCCCTTCTGTCACTAGGAAAGGACACCGCAAGGTTGAACCCAAAGCTAAGCACTTCTCCCATGGCAAGAACAACCAATCTAGTAGGCCAAACCAAACTGATAATTCGAAGAGACTTGCAAAGATAACCAATCATACATAAAAGAATTCAGAGAAGATTCAAATATTATTCATAGATAGACTTGATCATAAACCCACAATTCATCGATCTCAACAAAACACCGCAAAAAGAAGATTACATCGAATAGATCTCCACGAGAGAGGGGGAGAACATTGTATTGAGATCAAAAAAGGGAAGAATAAGCCATCTAGCTACTAACTATGGACCCGTAGGTCTGAAATAAACTACTCACACTTCATCGGAGGGGCTTGGATGATGATGTAGAAGCCTCCGTGATCGATGCCCCTTCCGGCGGAGCTCCGGAACAGACCCAAGATGGGATCTCGTGGATACAGAAAGTTGCTGCGGTGGAATTAGGTTTTTGGCTCCGTCCCCCTATCGTTTGGGGGTACGTAGGTATATATAGGAGGAAGAAGTACGTCGGTGGAGCTTCGAGGGGCCCACAGGCAGGGGGCGCGCCCTAGGGGGGCTCCCTCCACCCTCGTGACCGCCTCGTGGCTTTCTTGATGGAGGGTCCAAGTCTCCTGGATCTTATCTGATGAGAAAATCACGTTTCCGAAGGTTTCATTCCGTTTGGACTCCATTTGATATTCTGTTTCTCCGAAACACTGAAATAGGCAAAAAACAGCAATTCTGGGCTGGGCCTCCAGTTAATAGGTTAGTCCCAAAAATAATATAAAAGTGGAAAATAAAGCCCAATATAGTCCAAAGCAGTAGATAATATAGCATGGAGCAATCAAAAATTATAGATACGTTGGAGACCGTATCAAGCATCCCCAACTTTAATTCCTGCTCGTCCTCGAGTAGGTAAATGAATAAAAAAGAGAATTTTTGATGCGGAGTGCTACTTGCATAATTTTAATGTAATTATTCTTATTGTGTATGAATATTCAGATCTGAAAGATTCAAGACAAAAGTTCATAATTGACATAAAAATGATAATACTTCAAGCATACTAACTAAGCAATTATGTTTTCTTCAATAATAACATGGCCAAAGAAGTTCATCCTACAAAATCATATAGTTTAGTCATGTTTCATTTTCGTCACACAAGAATGCTCTATCATTGCACAACCCCGATGACAAGCCAAGGCAATGTTTCATAATTTAGTAATCTCAAACTATAAGCTTTCACGCAATATTATGAGCGCGAGCCATGGACATATGGCACTATGGTGGAATAGGAAAATAATGAGGGGGGTTATGTGGAGAAGACAAAAAAGGAGAAAGTCTCACATCAAAGAGGCTAATCAATGGGCATGGAGATGCCACCGATGATGTTAATGCAAGGAGTAGGGATTGCCATGCAACGGATGCACTAGAGCCTATAATGTATGAAAGCTCAACCAAAAGAAACTAGTGGGTGTGCATCCAACTTGCTTGGCTCACGAAGACCTAGGGCACTGAGGAGGCCCATTGTTGGAATATACAGCAAGTTCTATAATGAAAAATTCCCACTAGTATACGAAAATGATAACAATGAGAGACTCTCTACTATGAAGATCATGGTGCTACTTTGAAGCCACAAGTGTGGGTAAAAGATAGTAAACATTGTCCCTTCTCTCTTTTCTCTCATTTTTTGGGCCTTTTCTTTTTTTATGCCCTTTTCTCTTTTTGGCCTTCTCTTTTTATAGGCCTTTTTTAGATTCCTCACTTGGGACAATGCTCTAATAATGATGATAATCACACTTCTATTTATTTACACTCAATGATTACAACTCGATACTAGAACAAAGATGACTCTATGGAATGCCTCCGGCGGTTGTACCGGAATGCAATGAACCAAGAGTGACATGTATGAAAGAATTATGAATGGTGGCTTGCCACAATACTATGTCAACTACATGATCATAATGCAATATGACAATGATGGAATGTGTCATGGATGAACGGAAATTGATGCAAAGTTTGCATGGCAATATATCTCGGAATGGCTATGGAAATGCCATATAGTAGTATGGGTGGCTGTTTTGAGGATATATAAGGAGGTTTGTGGTGAAAGAGCGTATCATATCACGGGGTTTGGATGCATCGGAGAAGGTTTGCGCCAACTCTCAATGTGAGAAAGCAATGCATGGTACCGAAGAGGCTAGCAAGGATGGAAGGGTGAGAGTGCGTATAAGCCATGACTCAACATTAGTCATAAAGAACTCACATACTTATTGCAAAAATCTACAAGTCATCAAAAACCTCGGCACTACGCGCATGCTCCTAGGGGGATAGATTGGTAGGAAAAGACCATCGCTCGTCCCCGACCGCCACTCATAAGGAAGACAATCAAATAACACCTTATGTTTCAAATTTGTTGCATAACGTTTACCATACGTGCATGCTACGGGACTTGCAAACCTCAACACAAGTATTTCTCAATTTCACAACTACTCAACTAGCACGACTTTGATATTATTACCTCCATATCTCAAAACAATCATCAAGCATCAAACTTTTCTTAGTATTCAACACACTCATAAGAAAGTTTTATTATTAATCTTGCATACCAAGCATATTAGGATTTTAAGCAAATTAAGAAATAATCTAAGTGAAGCATGAGAACCAATAGTTTCTAATAAAAAAACAAATCCACACCGTTCTCTAAAAATATATAGTGAAGCACTAGAGCAAAATATAAAGCTCAAAAGATATAAGTGAAGCACATAGAGTATTTCTAACAAATTCCCAAATTATGTATGGCTCTCTAAAAGGTGTGTAACAGCAAGGATGATTGTGTAAACTTAACAAGCAAAGACTCAATCATAAAAGACGCTCCAAGCAAAACACATATCATGTGGTGAATAAAAATATAGCTCCAAGTAAAGTTACCGATAGAAGTAGACGAAAGAGGGGATGCCTTCCGGGGCATCCCCAAGCTTTGGCTTTTAGGTGTCCTTAGATTATCTTGGGGGTGCCATGGGCATCCCCAAGCTTAGGCTCTTTGCCACTCCTTGTTCCATAATCCATCAAATCTTTACCCAAAACTTGAAAACTTCACAACACAAAACTTAAAGTAGAAAAATCTCGTGAGCTCCGTTAGCGAAAGAAAACAAAAGACCACTTCAAGGTACTGTAATTAAATCATTATTATTTATATTTTGGTGTTATATCCTACTGTATTCCAACTTCTCTATGGATTATAAACTATTTTACTAGCCATAGATTCATCAAAATAAGCAAACAACACACGAAAAAACAGAATCTGTCAAAAACAGACAGTCTCTATAGTAATCTGTAGCTAGCGCAAGATCTGAACCCCAAAAATTCTAAAATAAATTGCTGGACGTGAGGACTTTATCTATTAATCATTTCAAAAATTATTAACTAAATATCACTTTCCAAATAAAAATGACAGCAGTTCTCGTGAGCGCTAAGTTTCTGTTTTTTACAGCAAGTTCAACAAGACTTTCCCCAAGTCTTCCCAACGGTTCTACTTGGCACAAACACTAATTAACACACAAAACACACAACCAAAACAGAGGCTAGATAAATTATTTATTACTAAACAGGAGCAAAAAGCAAGGAATAAAAATAAAATTGGGTTGCCTCCAACAAGCGCTATCGTTTAACGCCCCTAGCTAGGCATAAAGCAAGAATAGATCTAGGTATTGCCATCTTTGGTAGGCAATCCATAAGTGGCTCTCATAATAGATTCATAAGGTAATTTATTTTCTTTCTAGGAAAGTGTTCCATGCCTTTCCTTAATGGAAATTGGAATCTAATATTCCCTTCCTTCATATCAATAATTGCACCAACCGTTCTAAGGAAAGGTCTACCAAGAATAATAGGGCAAGAAGGATTGCAATCTATATCAAGAAGATAAAATCTACGGGCACATAATTCCTATTTGCAACAATAAGAACATCATTAATTCTTCCCATAGGTTTCTTAATAGTGGAATCCGCAAGATGCAAGTTTAGAGAGCAATCATCAAAATCACGGAAATCTAGCAAATCACACAAAGTTTTGGGAATAGTAGAGACACTAGCACCCAAATCACACAAAGCATAAAACTCATAATATTTAATTTTAATTTTAATAGTAGGTTCCCACTCATCATAAAGTTTTCTAGGGATAGAAACTTTCAACTCAAGTTTTTCTTCATAAGATTGCATCAAGGCATCAACGATATGTTCGGTAAAGGCTTTATTTTGACTATAAGCATGAGGAGATTTTAGCAAGGATTGCAACAAGGAAATACAATCAATCAAAGAGCAATTTTCATAATTAAATTCCTTGAAATCCATAATATAGTGGGTTTAGCATCATCTAGGGTTTTATTTCTTTTAATCCCACTTTTATCAATTTCACCATCAAGATCTAAATACTCCGAATTTTTAGAACGCCTTCTAGGTAAAGGTGGATCATATTCAGTCCCATCATTATCAAGATTAATATTGCAAAACAAAGATTTAATAGGGGACACATCAATAACTTTTAGATCTTCATCATTATTTTCATAGGAACTAGAAGAACACGCTTTAATAAAAGGCATCTTTCATAGCACGTCCTAGCGGTTCTTTCCTTGCACTCATCAATGGAAATTCTCATGGCTTTGAGAGACTCATTGATATCATGCTTGAGGAATAGATCTAAGCTTTAAAGAATCAACATCAAGAGAAATTCTATCAACGTTCCTAGCCAAATCATCAATCTTAAGCAATTTTTCTTCAATCATAGCATTAAAATTCTTTTGCGAAGAAATAAATTCTTTAATATTAGATTCAAAATCAGAGGGCATCTTATTATAATTTCCATAAGAATTGTTGTAGGAATTACCATAATTATTAGAGGGAATTACTAGGATAAGGCCTAGGATTGAAATTTCCTCTATACGCGTTGTTACCAAAATTGTTCCTACCAACAAAATTCACATCCAAAGATTCATTGTTATTCTCAATCAAAGTAGACAAGGGCATATCATTAGGATCAGAAGAAACACTCTTATTAGCAAATAATTTCATAAGTTCATCCATCTTTCCACTCAAAATATTAATTTCTTCTATCGCATGCACCTTTTTATTAGTAGATCTTTTAGTATGCCATTGAGAATAATTAACCATAATATTATGTAGGAGTTTAGTAGCATCTCCTAAATTGATTTCCATAAAAGTGCCTCCCGCGGCCGAATCTAAAAGATTTCTAGAAGCAAAATTCAATCCGGCATAAAAATTTTGTATAATCATCCACAAATTGAAACCATGAGTAGGGCAATTACGTATCATTAATTTCATTCTCTCCCAAGCTTGTGCAACATGTTCATGATCAAGTTGCTTAAAATTCAAAATATCGTTTCTAAGAGAGATGATCTTAGCGGGAGGAAAATACTTAGAGATAAAAGCATCTTTGCACTTGTTCCAAGAATCAATACTATTTTTTGGCAAAGATGAAAACCAAGCTTTAGCACGATCTCTAAGCGAAAAGGGAAATACCTTCAATTTAACAATATCATTATCGACATCTTTCTTCTTTTGCATGTCACACAAATGAACGAAGCTATTAATATGGGTAGCGGCATCTTCACTAGGAAGGCCGGAAAATGGATCTTTCATGAAAAGATTCAGCAAAGCATCATTAATTTCACAAGATTCAGCATTGGTAAGAGGAGCAATCGGGGTGTTAAGGAAATCATCATTGTTGGTATTGGTGAAGTCACACAATTTAGTATTATCTTGAGCCATCGCGACAAACAAGCAATCCAACACACGAGCAAACAAAAAGCAAATGGGCAAAAAGAGGCAAATAGAGAGAGAGAGGGAGGATAGAGAGAGAGGGCAAATAAAACGGCAAGGGTGAAGTGGGGGAGAGGAAAACGAGAGGCAAATGGCAAATAATGTAATGCGGGAGATAGGGATTGTGATGGGTACTTGGTATGTTGACTTTTGTGTAGACTCCCCGGCAACGGCGCTAGAAATTCTTCTTGCTACCTCTTGAGCACTGCGTTGGATTTCCCCGAAGAGGAGAGGATGATGTAGAAAAGTAGCGTAAGTATTTCCCTCAGCTTTTGAGAACCAAGGTATCAGTCCAGTAGGAGGCTATGTGGGAGTCCCTCGTACCTACACAAAAACAATAGCTCAACGCAACCAACGCGCTTAGGGGTTGTCAATCCCTTCACAGTCACTTACGAAAGTGAGATTTGATAGAGATGATAAATAATATTTTTGGTATTTTTGGTATAGAGATGCCAAGTAAAAAGTAAAAGCAAAGTAAAAGCAAAGCAATAATAAAGTGAGGGAGATTGATATGATGAGAAAGAGACCCGGGGCCATAGATTTCACTAGTGGCTTCTCTCAAGAGCATAAGTATTCTACGGTGGGTGAACAAATTACTGTTGAGCAATTGACGGAATTGAGCATAGTTATGAGAATATCTAGGTATGATCATGTATATAGGCATCACGTCCAACACAAGTAGAACGACTCCTGCCTGCATCTACTACTATTACTCCACTCATCGACCGCAGTATTAAGTTAAAAACAGAGTAACGCCTTAAGCAAGATGACATGATGTAGAGGGATAGTTTCATGCAATATGATAAAAATCCCATCTTGTTATCCTCGATGGCAACAATACAATACGTGCCTTGCCGCCCCTTCTGTCACTAGGAAAGGACACCGCAAGGTTGAACCCAAAGCTAAGCACTTCTCCCATGGCAAGAACAACCAATCTAGTAGGCCAAACCAAACTGATAATTCGAAGAGACTTGCAAAGATAACCAATCATACATAAAAGAATTCAGGGAAGATTCAAATATTATTCATAGATAGACTTGATCATAAACCCACAATTCATCGATCTCAACAAACACAGCGCAAAAAGAAGATTACATTGAATAGATCTCCACGAGAGAGGGGGAGAACATTGTATTGAGATCCAAAAAGAGAGAAGAAGCCATCTAGCTACTAACTATGGACCCGTAGGTCTGAAATAAACTACTCACACTTCATCGGAGGGGCTTGGATGCTGATGTAGAAGGCCTTCGTGATCGATGCCCCTTCCGGCGGAGCTTCGGAACAGGCCCCAAGATGGGATCTCGTGGATACAGAAAGTTGTAGCGGTGGAATTAGGTTTTTGGCTCCGTCCCCGATCGTTTGGGGGTACGTAGGTATATATAGGAGGAAGAAGTACATCGGTGGAGCTTCGAGGGGCCCACGAGGCACGGGGGCACGCCCTAGGGGGGCGCCCTCCACCCTCGTGACCGCCTCGTGGCTTTCTTGACGGAGGGTCCAAGTCTCCTGGATCTTATCTGATGACAAAATCAAGTTTCCGAAGGTTTCATTCCGTTTGGACTCCGTTTGATATTCTGTTTCTCCGAAACACTGAAATAGGCAAAAAATAGCAATTCTGGGCTGGGCCTCCAGTTAATAGGTTAGTCCCAAAATAATATAAAAGTGGAAAATAAAGCCCAATATAGTCCAAAACAATAGATAATATAGCATGGAGCAATTAAAAATTATTGATACGTTGGAGATGTATTAGCCGCCCTTAAGGAGGCGATGGAGAGGAACGCGCAGGAGGTGCACGAGGATCGGGAGGAAATGGCTCGGGAGATGGAGCAGGCGGA
Organism: Triticum urartu; assembly: GCF_003073215.2. Classification (NCBI taxonomy): domain Eukaryota; kingdom Viridiplantae; phylum Streptophyta; class Magnoliopsida; order Poales; family Poaceae; genus Triticum; species Triticum urartu. The sequence goes on along the minus strand of NC_053027.1, from coordinate 335,958,187 downwards.
CGCGGAGGCGCGAGCAGAGGCCGACGCAGCGGCCAAGGCACAAGCCGAAGCGGCGGCCAAGGAGCAGGCAGACACGGCCGCCAAGGCGTAGGAGGAGGAGACGTCCCACAGCCGAGCTCCAGAGTTCACCGGCCTGCAGCACGCGGAGCCACCGTCGCCGGAGGGCCACGCGCCGACTGGAGGGATCGACGACGACCAACCGGCCCTGGAGAGGGAAGGAGGAGGCCCCGTCATCTTGGAGGCGGAGGCACCTTCGCACGCGCCGACTGCCGACGCGTCGGGCAGTCGGCCTGATGCGCCGCTGGTGGTGGGGCTGGCTCCTACAACCCATTCTCTGGTGCGCCGGCGTCTGGAGAAGGCGTCCTCAGCGCCGCGGCCAGCTCATCAGCCCCTGACACCGAGGCCACCAGCGCCGCCCCACCGGATTGGACGTCCGGGGGCGGCATGGGAGTCTTGAATGTGGCCGCGCAAGACCCCCTGGCCTGGTTCAACGCCCAAGGCGCCACTCTCCAGCTATATACGCAGGAGTTCTTGGCGATCCGGACGGCCGTCCGGGTACGTTCCTTGCTTCTTGTTGTTGTTTCTTGCAATCTTCCGTGGGGGCACGCCAGCACACCCACTGGTTGTAGCCCCCGAGTTCCAGGCCGGCGGCTCGGAACTTCTAGGTAAGTTCCGAGTGCTGACTTGCTTTTTTTCTTTTGTTGCCTTTCTTGCAGGACTATCACAACATCCGCGTGGCCGCCTACAACTTCCAAGTCCAGGAGCTGGCCAAGCGGACCGCCGACTTGAACCAGAGCTGGAGTAAGTATTCCATCTTCCTTCTTGCGGGGCCACGCCAGCACACCCACTGGGTGTAGCCCCCGAGATTCGAGCCAACTGCTGAGCAGTAGGGGCGGATCTCCCGACAATTACTTATCTTTTGGTTGGTGTTGACCTTTTTCTTTTTATCTTGGCAGAGGCCACCGCAGATCTGCGGAAGCGCCTGGCCGAGGTTGAATCCATGCTCCACACCAAGGAGCAGGAGCGCATCCAGGAGGCCAAGGAGTGCGATCGTCTAACCAAGGAGCTGGCGGACTAGGCGGAGCGACACAAGGCGGAGCTCCAAAAGCTGAAGGACAACGAGGCTCACATCCAGGCCGAGTTCGAGACTCATCGTTCAAACTGGGCTGAGAAGGAGAAGTTCCTATCCGACGACTATGGCAAGATCGAGGACATGATCGATGGTAAGTTACTTCTTCTTTAGGTCAGCCACTGACTGTTTCTCTAGCCGGCTTCTGGCTTCTAACCTTTTGGTCTCTTCTTGTGCAAAATAGTTTCCCGGTCGTGCCGTCGCCGTCAGCCAAGCCATCGAGCTATGGCGCGAGGTGCGGAGGAGGGCTGGCACGGATATCGCACCCAACACGCCCCAGACTCTCGGCGAGCAGCTTCTTGCCATCCGGACGCACCTGCAGCCGGCTCATCGGATGCTCCGCCGCCTGCAGCGTGTCGGGTCTCAGGTGCTGGCCACCCTCTGGCCAGATGCGTAGATTCCGCGCACCCCCAGTCGGACGCTTCGAAGCCTGGAAGGGCGCCCCAGATCGGACTGGCGCCTGGACGGCCTTAGAGTTTGTCAAGGCGTGGTACCCGGGCCTGGACCTGGCCCAGCTGGCCACCTTCCTACAGGAGGCCGCACCGGAGCTGGCGGCAGTTGGTAGGGCGCTTACTCAATGCGCGGCGACGATCGCCGAGTACGCCAACACCACCATCTTCATCCCTGAACTGGACGAGGAAGGCGCTGAGGTGCCGCCCAACTGGTTCGGGCTGAACCCGGAGGATGAGGAGGACTCGGCGGAAGAGATCGCTTCCAGTGACGAGGGCGACAATGAAGACGATGCACCGGATGACGGAGCGGATAGCCGGCCTCAGCCCGACCAAGCCTCGACCAGTGGGCCGTCTGCTACCGCGCTGAGTGCTGCCGGGGCCGACTAGGCCGAGACCCCTCAGTCGGCCGCTCCACCATCCGGCACCGCTGCCTCCACCGACCTGTCGGATCCGCCTGCTACTCCTCTGGCCTAGGCAGCCACTTTATCTTATCTTTCCTGTTTTTGTAATCTTTTGAACAAGTACGTAAAATTCACGCAATTCCACCCGTTGGGGGTGTATTCAAACTCTATTGAATTCTGGCTATGAGCCTTGCTATGTAAATTAATTTAATCGCACAAGTCTATGCTCTACCGGGTTCCACTTTTGCCTTGCTTTTCTGTTCTGTTTTGGCTTTTTCCTTTGTTGTCTACCTTTGCCTCCCGCCCTGCCAGCCGGACAGCCGCTCTGCGGTCTGTGGCTGGGTCAGGGACTTGGCCGTTTTTAGGATAGACAAGTACTTTGGCCGCTTAGAATGTAGCAATTTAAGTGAGGAGCCGGCTTGCCAGCTGCTTAGCAGCCGGACGGTGAGGCAAGGAGTCGGCTTGTCCTATGCTGATGCTTTTTTCCTTAGTCATTTTTCATGTGGACACCATTTCCTGCCTTTGGCTCTTGCCACCCGGACAGTCGTTCCGTGAGCTGCGGCTTATGGTAAGAGAGGGCTTAGATGTCGGCACACTACTTGTCCGACAGCGAGTAATATCAATATAGGACAAGGCGGCAAGCCCCTGGGCTGACAATTGTGTATTCTGCTTGGAGGTTGATAGTACTTCACTCAGGTAGTAGATGGTCCTCTGGACCGGCTGTGCTCTGCCGTCTTCTAGGCGTTCGACGACGATGACTGTGCTAACCACTCGGTTGGTGGCGGCGATGTAGAGAAGCATGGGCTCCTTAGCAGCCGGAGCCGCCAGGACAGGCGGCGTGCTCAACATCTTCTTGAGTTGGAGGAAAGCTTCGTCCGCCTTGTCATTCCACTTGAAGCAAGTTATTTTCTTCATTAGCTGGTACAAGGGCAAGGACTTCTCGCCCAACCGACTGAAGAAGCAGTTGAGAGATGCCAAGCACTCGGTGAACTTCTGGACGTCTCGCAGCCGGGTAGGTCTCTGCATCCCCTCAATGGCCTTGATCTTTATGGGGTTGCACTCAATGCCACGTTCTGAAACAAGGAAACCAAGGAGCTGGCCGGCTAGGACTCCAAAGACACACTTTTCTGGGTTGATCTTGATTTGAAAACGGCACAGATTATCAAAGATCTACTTGAGATCTTCCAGGAGGGTGCCATACTTCTCCGTCTTCACCACAATATCGTCTACATAGATGTGGACATTTCTGTCGAGTTGCTTGAGGAGGTACTTCTGCATGCAACGCTAAAACATGGCACCGACATTTCTCAAGCCGAATGTCATGGTCAGGTAGAAGAAAGCTCCAAATGGTGTGATGAAGGCGGTCTTCAGCCGATAGGCCGGGTTTAGCTTGATCTAGTGGTAACCAAAGTAGGCATCCAAAAAACTCAACAAGCTCGCATCCGGCTGTGGAGTCAATTACTTAGTCTATCCGAGGCAGAGCAAACAGATCTTTGGGGAAGGCTTTGTTCAGACTGGTGTAATCAATGCACATGCGCCACTTGTTGTTCTTCTTCAATACAAGGACCGGGTTGGCAAGCCACTCCAGGTAGAACACTTCCATGATGAAACCGGCTGCTAGCAGTCGGGCTATCTCTTGACCAACAATTCTTCTTTTCTCTTCTGACACGCGGCAGAGGGGTTGCTTGACCGGCTTCACATCTGACCTGACATGTAGCTTGTGCTCGGCGAAATCCGTCGGAACACCCAACATGTCCTTGGGGGACCATGCAAAGATGTCCCGATTCTCACGGAGGAAATCGACGAGCTCGCTTTCCTATTTGCTGTCAAGGTGGGCCCCTATGACAGCGTGCCTCTCCGGGTGCTCCGGGTCCAAGGGAATCTTCTTTGTTTCTTTGGCCAGCTGGAAGGAGCCCTGAGCTTCCGACTCCTTGGGGTCTGGTGACAGGTCTGGCTGCTTGCTGGCCATGGCCACAACCCGGTCAAGGAGACGCTTCTCGGTAGCAATCACAAGGCACTCGGCCAGCCGGCTGCTGGCATTAGCGCACGCGGCCAATTTTGATAGTCGCCCGCGATGACAATTATGCCTTGGGACCCGACATCTTCATCTTGAGGTAGGTGTAGTGAGGCACCGCCATGAACTTGGCAAGCGCTGGCCTGCCCAGGAGGGCGTGGCAGGGGCTCTCCAGGTCAACCACCTCGAACAAGATTGGCTCGTGGCGGAAGTGATCTTTGTCTCCGAAGAGGACGCCTATCTTGATCTTGCCGATTGGTGAGCAGGAAAGGACGGGTACAATGCCGTGGAAGACGGTCCGACTGGGTTGTAGCTCCTTCTCCTTAATGCACAACTTCTCCATGGTGTCGCGGTAGAGGAGTTGGTGCTGCTACCGCCGTCTATTGGAATTCGAGAGAAGCGAGAGGCTCGCCTCTCCGTTGTAAAGGTGGCATCCAGCACCATAGCATAGGAACCCGGAGAAGGCATCACTTCCGGGTGGTCGGCACGGCTCCAGCTGATGGGCTTCTCGGACCAGTGCATGAGCTCTAGGACTTCAAAGGCGACAACATTTACTTCATGGTGCTGCTGGCACCGGCTGTGCCTGTTGTCAGCCACGCTGGTGAATACAACATAAGCTCCATGTTCTTCGGGGAATTCATCTTGGACAGCGCCGACTGGGTGGACCACCGGCTGCTGAGGAGGCGGAGCTGGCGGGCCAGCAGGCGGAGGCGGCAGCCCTTCGCCCTTGGCAATGCGGGTGAGTCAGTGGCACTTCCGGGTTGTGTGGTTGGACGGCTTTGCGCCGCTGTGGAACTTGCAAGGAGCATCAAGGGTCTACTCGAAGGAGAAGGCGGGAAACCAGGCAGGCTTGCCACCCTTCTAACGATTGGGGCCAGGCTGACCCTCTGACTGCTGATCTTCAACTGTTGCTACTTGCCGGCTGGTGGAAGCCAGCTGCTAGGCCTTGCGCTTGTTATCGTTCGACTACTGGCGCCGACTGGACTCGCCAGCCGGCGTCTGAGGAGCCGGAGGGAGCAACTTTCCAGACGCATCCACCCGGAACTCCGACTTCATGGAGGAGTCGGCAGTGGCGTATTTGTCTGCTATGATCAGTAGCTCGTCGAGTCTGGTCGGCTCATCGCAAAGGAGGCGGTGCTTCAGCAAGTTGCCTTCTCTGCACCAGACAGTGAAATACTCTATGGCTTGCACCTTGTGCACCCCTTTGCAGGTGTTGCGCAGTTCGGCCCACTGCGTTAAGTAGTCGCGGGTGGACTCGGTCGGGCCTTGGACGCACAAAGAGAGCTGGCAAGGCTTGGGCGGCTGCTTGTGGGTGCTGGTGAAGTTGCGGATGAAGACATCTGTGAAGTCCAACCAACTGTTGATGCTATAGGGCTTGAGGCTGTTCAGCCATGTCCGGGCCGTGCCCTGGAGCATGAGCGGAACGTACTTCATGGCAACACATTTGTTGCCGTTTGCTATGCTGACGGCGATGGAGTAGTCCACCAGCCAATCCTCCGGCTTCACAGAGCCATCGTACTTGGGCGTGTCTCGAGGGAGTGAGAATCCTTTGGGGAAGGGATTGTCGCGAATGCGTGGGCCGAAATAGGCCGGACCGAGTGCATCTTCTTCCTCCATCGCCAGGGATCGAGCCAGTCGATCAATCCAATGGCGGGTGTCGTTTTCTTCGACTCCTTCATGGGGGCCTAGCCGGTCTCTGAGATTCGGGTGGTCAATAGCCGGCGGGGAGACGCGCCTCTCCCTGCGTGGAGGAGGCCGATGATCGCCCCGCTGTTCGACTGCTCGAGGGCAGCAGTCTTGGTCGCGCTCGATGGTGATGTGGGTGCGCTGCGTGTGACTGCAACTAGCAGCCGACTCTTGATCTCACCGGACGCGGGCACCGTCTGTCGGGGACCGGGAGGTCGTCCCGTGTTCACGGCAGGGGGGGGAGGTTCTCGGCGTGCAGGCCGGGTTCCACCATGCGGCAGCCGGCTTCTTGCTGTGCAGCGGCCGCGTCGAGGAGCTACTGGACGTGCTCTGTCATCTAGCGTTGCTCATCACCCTCTAAGTGATCCAGTTCATCTGCCGCCGCCTGGGCGACACGCAGGTTCTCCAAGGGCGTGGCGTAGACGGGGCGATTGGCTCCCTGCATGCTGGCGATGGCCGCACCACACTGCCGAATGGTGCCCATCCGGCTCGGCGCGCCAGCAGCCGGCATGCCGCAGACGGCGCGGTCGATCTCGCGCTGGTAGGCTTCGTTGAGGCGCCTCATGGCCGCCAACTTTTAGGCGTTGTCGAGGAGCGAGACGGGAAGGCTTCCAGCATCGCTTCGTCTGCCTTTTCCGCCACGGGCATGGACAAGTCCCGCACTGCCGCCTACAGCGGGTCGAGGGCGGCCCTGTCGGAGGCTCCATCGTGGCTAATGACCAACACTTCCGTGACGGTGCTAGTGTTGGCGTCGCTTGTTGCAGGAGGGAGCGGGTCGTCGATGACCACCATGTTGGTGGGGAAGGCATCGGGAGATGGCACATCGAAATTGATGAGCATCGGGTCGGTGGAGTTGACGGACTCCGGGTTGGAGGCAGGCTCGTTGGTGATGTGGAGCTTGCCAGGGAGGTCGACGAGGCATCTCTCGGAGCTGGCTGCTCCGACGTTGGGCGTGGGCTCGTTAGAGAGGCAGATCCTGCTAATGAGATCAGCGAGACAGCTTGTGGCGCAGGCGGCTTCTGCGCCGCGTAGCGCGTCGACGCAAACGCTATCGGGCGTGCCGGGCTGGCTGCTCTCGCCAGGAAGGAAGAGGGTTCCCGTCCAGAACGTGTCTCCGGACGACGGTGCACCTTGCCCCAGTGTGGGCGCCAAATATCAGGGATGTGCAGCGACATATGCCAGGGGTCTCTAATCATGGAGAGGGACAAGAGTACGTCGCCGGGCTCTAGAAGCGGGAGTGAGCGAGACCGCATGCGCCTGCGAATCTAACCCAAGTTCAGGGCTCTGCGTGGAGATAACACTCCTAGTCCTGCTCTGTGGGGTCTCTGCATGATGACTATAGTCGATAGAGTAGCTACAAGTTTTCTCCTTGAGCTGTTCAGCTAGAGGAGGAAGAAGGGCAAGGCTAGCTCTACTCCTCTCTCGCTATGTGTGTATGTGTTCTCTAAGGTCTGAACCCTTTGCATGGGGAAGCCTGGGGGTTTATATAGGCCTACTCCCCAGGGGCACAATGGTAATCCGGCCGAGTGTAGGACCCGGCCGTCAGTGTCTCTAGACGCTGGCTTCTTTGCCGGCTGCTGGGGCCCACCTCTGGGTGGGTCCCACCGGCTGTTGTGTACTCAACCGACTGGCCAAACCGTCCGCTTGCGGGTCTTGCTGGTCGCTTTTTACTGTAGCCCTCCTACTGATGATGGAGGCTTTGTCGGGGGGAGCATGGCTACAGTCCCACTGCTTGGCGATCACTGTAGCCACACCCCGTTTCTTCTGGTTAATGGAGCACATACTTTGAGGGGAGGGTCGGCCGCCTGCTAGGAGCCGTCCAAACCCTACCCCCGCCTTCTGGTGGCTCACGGACACGTAGGGCCTGCCGCCTGCGGGCCGTACCGACCGCCCATCGTGGGAGCGTCGCTCCCAATGTCGTAGGTGATGTCACAGGCAACATGGCTACAGTACCTCACCGGGTGAGGATTGTCCGCTTGGTACGCCCGTACTATAGCTGCGCTCAGCCCTGGATTTGGGGGTGGCAGGACGCAGTGTAGCCACGCCGCATCCCATCGTGGTTATGTGGGTGCAAACTTTGAGGGCATGAGGGGCCGCCTACCAGGAGTCGGCGCCCTCGTGGCCGTCTTCTAATGTCTTGCCGTCTTCTAGCAGCCGGCCTACTAGACTAGCCGGCCCAAGAAGCTGACCACTCGTCCAGGAGGTGTGAGGGGCGCAGCTAGCCCCGATGTCTCGAAATACCTTAGGGGGCCGATGAGGCTACCCACTCCGACACTGATGTGGTGCTAGTGTTTGATTAATGCAATTTGGAAGAACTTACAATCTAAAATCCAACTCTGCATTTTTCGGGTATTCTTCTTCAGAAGTTCAGGTCATCATAAGTTGCTTAGGTTGAGGTAGTTACTATTGTGAAAATGTTCATCTCATCATATTTGAACATCTGAAGAAGAATAGTACAAACTCAACCAAATAGTGGACAAGTTGCTACCAGAGTTGCAAAAAATATAATGACACAAAAATGCAACTCTGCACACTCCACAAAATGGTCATCATATTCCGAAGAAAGAGCGGGAATGTACTATTTGGTCGAGCCAGTACTACCAGATTAAAAAAATTGCAGGGAATTTTGAGCCTGAACATTTTCAGAAGTGAACAAGTGAACGTGAACCAAATACATTGACCCGCAATTCGTTTGAGCTAGTTACTACCAGAATCAAAATTTTGTAAAAGGTGGATAACTGCTATTGTACTATTTTCTATTGTTTGGTAATGCTCTTACTCCCATGGCCATGGAAGGTTCAGATGTTGTGCTCTTCTTTTCTGGTTGATTCATGTTCTATTTTGTAGCCTTAATGATATTCTGAACAATGATGGCGAGAAGTTCAACCATGGCTATATGCCAAGTTCTACTATAGCTATATGTCGGCCGTCGTGAAGTCCTACTATGGCTATATGCCAAGTTCAATTACACCTGTACGTGTGTGCTTCCAGGCCACTGTTGAATGCTTGTTAGCTTTCGTTTTTACGGGTTATAGTCTCCTGCTATTTGCTTGCTTTCACCATGTAGATGCAAGTGCCTCTTACATATATGGAATCAAAACTTCTACTTAAAATTGAACTTCTACCTCTTTGCTACAGGTACGGTCGTCTGAGTGCTTAATCGCTTGCACTAGTGCTTCTAACTTGTCGATGAAGGCACTATGTGGTGTGCCACCTCGTTTTTGGATGGCCCACCATCATGACCCAGCGTCTCCCTTGAGGTTCACATCTCGTCTGCCGTCGTGGCTGTCCTGCGTCCTCGCAACCTCTGCGGCCAGTCACCAATGCCCTATTAGTGCGCCATAAGCGAGGCATGTGGTATGTGCTAATGCGTGTCGACGTGCATGCTGGCGTGTGTGCGTGCACTGGGTGTGTTGCTTGCTGTGATATATGCTGTATAGCTTTTTTGAAGTTCATGTTGTGAACCCAACTAAGTTAGATCACAAAATCTTAGATCGTGACTGCTTTGAATTTGCTCCGGTAGCAGAAATCTTGCTTCCCTGCTGCTATACTACGTCCACTTATGTAGTGTTTCTAAAGAACTTCTTGCCTGAAGTTCAGTACTATCTGTGGGTGCAAAGAAGCAGGTGCTGTGATATGCTTATTCAGTTTCAAGGGTCCTTCAAGAATGGAAAAAGGAGTTTTCTTCTCCAAAATGCATCAACGTTGTGGAGTGCATTCTTCTTATGTGCTTCTATGAAGGCTTGTGTTTCATGAAGAGAGACAGAGACACTAAGGAAACCATTCATATTTCCATTCCGTCTATGTACTTCAAAGAAATTTTGTAAAAGAGGTTAATGGCGTAATATGTTCAAGCAATTTAGTTTTTATTTCTCTTTTCCAAAAATAGGAATGGAAGTAATAGGTTGACGCTATTTGTGTTTATGTCTCAAATTAAAATAATTGGAAGAATTGCCTCCATCCGCGCTATGTGTTACACACCTTTCAAAAAATATTAGTTTCATACATGAGTAAGGAAAGTTACAATTATTTTTAAAAATAAAAAATAATATTGTGTCTTTATTATAAGAAAAGAAAAGAGAAGTTCAGTTTCTAACGATGACGTGGTTCAACGTGCAAACCAATTGAAAAACTGTATAGGGTTGTCTAACAAAATGTCCAACATTTCTTGTGGGAAAAAATCACTCTATTTTTTGAACTCAGTGTGAGAACTTTATGCTGTTTTAGATGTGTCATTCGTATTTGTGTAAATGCATGTAGCACACGAAGTGTATGTGTATTGTTGTGTGTAACTTGAATTTGAATAGCGTGCGAAGTTCATGTTTCAGAAATTCATAAGTTCATGTGTACCACATACTGAAGAAATTCATCAATGAAAAAAAGACCGTCTAGGCCATTTCACCGAGAGCAAAAAATGCCTAAAAATTTCGCGAGACATAAAAACAAAACTTCACAATATATAACATAGTAAGTACGTTGAAAGGTGGAAAAACATAATTTTGTTTTGTAAGTTTAACCATTTCTAAAAATACCTTGAACTTCAAATGTAAAAATAGGGTGGTTCAATGTTTATTACAAACCAGTAATTTTCCTCATTTCCATAGAATAAACTAAGAAGTTCAAAAATAAAAAATGGAGCAGTTCGAAAAGTTTATAAAAAATGGTGTCTCTATGTTTTACTAAAAAAATAAAGAAGTTCAAATTTAAATAACATAGAATTTAAAATTTAAAAAATGAGCATTTTAAACAGTTTGTAAACATGGATTTGGCGTTGTTTTTTTAATATCTGTAAGTTCAAATTTAAAGAAGTGAGCGGTTAGATGTTTATTACATAACTAGGACTTTTCCCTATATTAATGAATAACACGAAAAAGGCCTAATTAAAAAAATGAAGTTGTCTGATGTTTATAAAAATCTGAGATTTTCCCCGATACTAAAGATTAAAACCACGAAGTTCAATTTAAAAAAATGGAGTAGTTCAATGCATATTAAAAAACTCAGTTTTTCTCGTTACTAAATAATAAAACCAAGAAGTTCTATTTTTAAAAGAAGAATAGTTTTATATTATTTGAAAACTCAATTTTTTCTGGTTACTAAAGAATAATACCAACAAGTTCTATTCGAAATAATGAAGAAGTTCGATGTTTCTAACCAAACTCCAATTTTCACATTTCTAAAAAATACACAAAGAAGTTAAAAAAAGTTGAGTGGTTCGATGTCCATGGAAAACTCAGAATTTTTCCGTTACTAAAGTGAGACAGAGAGAAGTTCAAACTGATAACAAACGGAAGTTCACGTATTACATGATGTGTGTTTCGTATGAGAACATAGGAATAAAAAGGAGAAGTCTAAAAATTTTGTTGCTAGAAGTTCAAGTGCACAGCCCGGGAAAGTTCAAAAAGTTCCTATTCTTCAACAAGTTTCCACAATGGAAGCTCAAATTAAAATAACAAAAATAGTTTAGAAAATTTAATTAGAAAATGGATTTCCCCATTTCTAAGAGAAACCTAGAAGTTCAAATTAAAGTAATGGAGCGGTTCAATGTATAGTAAAAACTTGGATTGTAGCCGTTAATAGAAAATGAAACCAACACAAGGTTCGAATTAAAATAACATGGAAGTTTGGACTTTATTAAAACCGGAGATTTACATGTTCGAAAACAAAAACAAAAACCAATGCAATTTGGCATTTTTAAAACCAACTCATAAAATAAAAAAACGTTTCTTGATAGAAGTTCAAGTGCTCGATGAGGGAAAGTTGGAAATTGTTACCCACTTTACGCACACATAATTCTCTCTCCCATTTGTGTCTATATTTTTACAAATAAATCAAAATTTAAAAAAATGTGGAGGGGGTCCAATATTTACAACAAAACTAGGATATTTTGATGCTAAAAGAAGTAAACCAAGAAGTCCAAATTACAAAATAGTGAAGTTCGATATTTATAAACAAACTCAGATTGTCCTTGGTAGTAAAGAATAAAAATGATGAAGTTCAAATGAAAAGAGAGGAGTAGTTCTACGTATACGGGAAACTCAAATTATTACCGTCTCTAAAGAAAATAAAACTATGAAGTGCAATTTACAAAAAAGTTTGATGCTTATTTAAAATCATATTTCCTTTTTAAGAATATGACTAGGAAGTGAAATTAAAATAACCGAGGAGTTCGAAGTATATAAAAACTCAGATTTGTTGCAAGAAGTTCATTTGCACCTCCGGTCACAGTTCATAATTTATATTGCGGGACGTTCGATCTCCAATTACATGTTTTAAAATGGCAAAAAATGACATCCGACCTTCAATTGTGTGTAATTCGACGTATTAACGAAAATGCGACGGAAGTTCATAGTGAAATCATAGAGAAGTTCAAGTACTGCAAGGAATACATTTCAGGTGAGAATAAAAAGTACAGAAAAATAAAAGCTTAAAAGTTTTGTTGAAAGAATTTCAAGTGCTCTTTCCGGGGAAGTTCAAAAATTCTTGCGGGAGAGGTTCACCTTGTATTTCCATGTTCAAAAACACAAAAAAGAAATTGTTTTTTTGCGTTTTAAAATAATTCTCTCAATCCACAAAGAAGTTTTGTTATTATTTGGGAGAAATTTGATTTCAAAAAGAAAATAAAAAATTCAAATTATAAAAATGGAAAAAGTTCATGTACTACATGGTGTGTGTTTAATATGAGAAAAATAAAATAAAAGGCAAGGTCCAATTTTGTTGTTGTTATAAGTTCAACTCCTCGGCCGGAGAAAGTTAAAAAAATTGTTGTGAGAGAGGTTTGTACAAAAGGAATATCATTTGTGCAACACTAATGAATGGATGAGAAAATTATAAACGAAAATACGTCACAGAAGTTCAACATGAAAATAGCAGGAAGTTCTACTACTACACTGAATGAATTTCAGATGAAAAACTTTTAAAACCGCCGCGAGTACGAAAAAATGATCAACACAAGAAAGTTGCATGTTTACAATAGCTTTCCGTCTGTATATCACTTGCTCAATTCTGGTGAGTTGATGTAGAGCTACAAGCCAAAAAAGCACGTGAAAAATAGAGTGAAGTTCAAGTAAACAGGCCAAGAAGTTCAAGTTCTTCACATGGTGCATTTTCGAAGAATCTGTTTTGCGATAAAGGCAGAACACATGATCTCGCCATTTTCAAAATTACTTTAAAACGGCTAGGAATTAGAGAAAACCGTCAACATGAAACATTTTGCATTTTCTGTAGCTTTTGAATGGTATATTATTTGCCCCATTCCGATATTAGTTGGTAGAGATTACAGTGAAAATATATTTTTAGCCATTTTCAAAATTGACTTAAAACAGCAAGGAATTGGGAGAAACAATATATTCAAAAAGTTTCACATTTCCTCAAGCTTTCCAATGCCATATCATTTGCTACATTTGGGCGTATGGTTAAAAAATTAGCTCGAAAATACGAACTCGATGGAACTTGTACCATTTTCTAAATTACTTTTAAACTATTAAAAATTAGAAAAACATTTAATATGAAAAAGTAGCACATTTTGATAAGCTTTCCAATGCAATATTATTTTCCTCAATTGGGTTAGCCGTTTATAAATGATATCGAAAATATGAACTCGGCCGTTCGGTTTGCGAAATTTTACGATTTTTGAAATTATTCTTTAACCATAGGGAATTAAAGAAAACTATCAACATGTGGAAGGCGCGGGTTTACAACAGCTTTCCAACGCCATATTATTTGCCTCATTCCGATAAATGGTTTAGAAATGCCTCATGTGGAAGGCGCGGTATGAAGAAAAAACAGTTTTCAAAACTGCTCTTAAACCGCTTACATTTTTCCAAAAATTCAACTTGGGTCATGATACTCATGTCCATAGCTTTCCAACAGTATATCGCAAGCCTCATTTGGACAATGTTGGCGGAAGTTAAACATAGCAATGGGGGAAGTTCACGTCGAACAACTCAGGTAGTAAAATTGCAAAAAACGCATGTTCATCACGACCCAAGAGCAAAATCCGCCAATGAGCGAGATTCCTATTTAAAACAGGCATTTAGTTGCTAAAAACTGTTTGGAGATTACACTTACATCACATACAACACGACTGACCAAAATAATTCGCGCGGGGAGACACGGTTGCGAAGATAGCCCGAAGGTCGGGTTCCTACAAAGGGAAGTTCAGGCGTGTAACTCAGGAAGTTCTTGTTGTGATCAGAATAATATTCTAATCCTGTGATGAGAATAGTATGTATATATATTATATAGCAGAATAACTATTCTGCTAATATATACAGTTGGTCTATTATGCTAATATTAGCAGAATAACTATTCCGATAACACTTTTGCCTGCATTCTCAAAGCAAGTGCACTGCACTTTCAGTAGCAAAGGTACTGCAATACAGAGACCGGTGAACTTCGTGTCAAAAAAATTACACGTGTTGTTTTTTCGGTACCTTTTTTGCTGTAGTTTTTAACTGTTTATCAGAACGACGCGTGTAATATACCATTGAGAAGCTATGGATTACGCACAACTTCGCCATTTTGAACACTTTCCGAGATTCATCATAGTTTAAGAGCAGTTTCAAAAATGGTGCTGCTCACGATGAATGGCAGTGAGCATTTTTTTGCGTTTGTTTCTAAACCGTTAGTCGGAATGAAGTAAACAATACACCATTGGAAAGATATCATCAAGGCGCATCTTTTTCATTTGTATTATTTTCTCTAAATCGTTATGGTTAAAAAGCAGTTTTAAATTTACTAAATCACGGAATTCAATTTTTGAAATTTTCGCAATTTTTGGTACTGTTTTTGCTTCAGTTTTTGAACCGTTTGTCGAAAAACGAGGCGTATGATACGTCGTTGGAAAGCTACGGACAAGGCGCAACTTTCATATGTTGAAATGTTTTTAGCTTCCTTACGGTTTTTAGTTAATTTTGAAAATCGTGCGACTAATGACGAGAGGCAGCGGCCGTTTTTCGCGAAATTTTTACAAACCGCTTGTCGAAAATGATTCAAATTATACGCCATTGGAAAGGTATCGACGAGGCACAACTTTTTCATGTAGAACACTCTCTTTGATTCCTTACGATTTAAAGAGAAATTTTGATTCTAACGAAATGCAGACACTCTGTTTTTTTGCGACACCAAAATCGTCTTATGTACTGCATCACGCAGAAAATCGCACTACTTTAGACCGAAACCGCACTGCATCAGATGGTCTAGTGAACTTCATGATTTCTTTTGTCGAACGTAAATTTTTCTCAGACGATTTATTGTTGTCTTTAAAAAAATATGAACAAGAGTGGACCGCAGGACAGGGCGAGTGAACCGCGACATATATCGAAGTGAACTGCATTACTATCTTGTTTCGTTAAATTTTTCGCACTTTTCATGTTGGGCGCAAGTGAACAGCATTAGTCTTAAAAGTGAACCACATCCGAGGACCAAATGCACTGCAAGCATTGATGTAGTCGACTGAATTTTGAATTTGAGGCACACCAAACAAATTGCACTTCATACAGAGGGGTAATGAGCTGTTACACAAATTGGAATGAACTACTTCTTTTGTATTCTTCAAAGAAATTTATTGAAGACATGGGTACTGAAGATTGGAGACTAGTAAATTGCACCAGAAGACACAAAGTTTTAGACAACACCCCCACAGCACTACACTGCAATACTGACATGAAATTAAACTCTTTAACCACAATGGTATCCTAGCCGAACTGCAGCAGGGTACTCCAATGCGCCGTACTGTACCAAAACGCCCGATTTATGTTTTCACCTTTTCGTTGTTCTCCCCTGTGCTAGAAAATAAATAATCCCCAACGGAACCCCTTCGACATAAACAATAAGGGTAAACTGACAACATTTGCTGCAGCGAACCTCTTCAAAATAACTAAACCCCTGTCCTACAAAAGAGTGTATACTGAAATGAACCGCAAAACATATAAAATCAAGAACTATATATGCATTTAAATTTTTCTTCAACAAGTGAACTACAGTGCCTGGGCCAAACTGCACCAATGTGGACAGATGCAACCCATGTCTCTGTCGGCAGCCAAAACTTGGAGACAGAGGTGTTGGTAGCCAAAAAGCTAGAGCATCACCTCTAAAGTGCACTGGACGCGCACTCGCCAGAGGACAGTGGCACATACCGAACCTAAATGTAGTGTGATGGCCACAGCGTCGACCGTTGACCTCGACGACGGCAACGGGTGCATGGCCTGGGAGGGAGGGAAGGGAAGGGAAGAGGAGTAGGAGGGGCAGCGGAGGGATCTTGGCAAGATGGGGGTCACCAGTTCCTGCGAACCACAAGGCACACATCATCGTCCTCCTCATCGTTTTTGTCAACATCACCGCACTGTACGTCTATGCACTGCCGAACTGCACACAGAAACGAGATGGCGTCAGGAAGATGTGGCATTCTGCTGGTTAGCACTAGGGAGGAGGATCCATAGTCGGGGTGGTGGTTGCCATCAGAGGAGTGGCTACTGCGGGGTTGGGGTAGGGTGGCCGGTGCCCCGACGAGTTCAGGAAGGTAGGGGCGCGGTGCCAGCGAGTCACGGAGTAGGGGAAGGTCACCGCGATCCATGGCGACAGGAGGGGTTAGCGGCGTCTGCTGCTCAGGGAAAGGCGACGCGTAGATGGAGAAGGCTGGGGAGAGAAAGAGGGAGGTCAGGCAGGCGAACGGTGGTGCGGCGGCCGTGGATCTTAGCCGGGATCAGAGAATATTACCCCTGGAGAAAGCGTGACCCGTGGTGCGCGGCGTGGGTGGCTGGGATTTCAGGTGGTGGCGGGGCGATGGAGGAACCTTGCCAGGATGGGGGGCGATGGAGAACTTCACTCATGAGAAACTGAACCACGTTGAAGAGAGAAGGGAGCTGTGCCGGTGATGAATTTTTTGGCCGGGGCAAGTTGCGGTGGTCGAGCTCACCGTTGCACCGCCACCTGCGCGTCCATCCCTATCGCTGGACCGTTGCCGGTGAGGAGACCAGCTCCCGCATTGGGTCAGTAGTGAGCTCTAGGGAAATGAAGCCGAACACAGCGAGGGGTCGTCAGGGGGCAAGCTGCTCGCCGGAGAGGAGAGAGGAGGAGGAAGCCCATGGGTAGTCGCCGGCCATCTTGCGGCAGCCGTCGCGTGGATGGGAGGGAGCGGCCGCTGGTAGGTGGAGGGGCAGCGTGGGGTCCTGGATCCGACGGCGGGGCATCACATGGGGGCCGCCGCATCTTGGACCCGGCAGTAGGGTGTTGTGAGGGGCCGCCGTGGCCTGGATCCAGCGACGGGGCGTGCCGTCTAGCGATGAAGCCAGATGCAGGCAGGGGCGTGGTGGCGCGTGAGGGGGGGCAGGGGGCGCCATGGTGGTTGCCTATGCGGGAGCAGTGGTGGCCGGGGGAGGAAGAAGGGCGGCGTTGGTGGCTTAGCCACCGGCTAGGATTTGGGCGCGGGGAGGGGGAAGAAGGTGGGTAGAAGTGGGATGGGTGTGGGGTGGGGTGCGGTTTTGTTTTTTATTCCTATTTTTTAGTTATTCACTGGAGCAATTATATATTGAAGTCAATCCGAGGAAAGTGTTCGGGTCTATTATGACATAAAGATTAGGTGCCTAACGAACATTGTTTATCTTGAAAAACGAATATTTCTCGACGTAAGAAAAAAATCTTTTTTATTTGGGAAATGATCTTAATCAACCGGCTGATCCAGCAATTGCATCCGCTGCCTCCTTCATCGGCCACGTGTCCCTGGCAAACGATTATAGCATCGCACGGACATGCATATCCTCTCTTTGGTTCTCATCCACTCATTACTTCCCCACCGAATGCCGCTCCATCGTCTCCCTCAATCTATCTCACATTTTCTCTTTCACAGCGTTGCTCCACGCACCATGCCAAGCTGGTCGCTGCTCCCACTTTGCCGCGTGCCGCCGCCACTGCAAGGACCGCTCCAAGCCACAACTCCTTTTGTTTCTGAGACCTCCATCCATGGCGCTCTAAACGTCGCTGTCCCTACCTCGCTGGAGCTGCAAGTCGCCCGTTAATTGAGCTGCAAGTCCTTCTCTCCTCTCCAACTGCTCCTCTCCCCGCCTCCCTATGCCCGCTTGCATCCATGGCCGCCTCTTGAGCAGGCATGCCCGAGCTCCGCTCTGGCCACCCCTCTCGCCTTCATCGTTGTTCCAGCCGGCGATGCTTTTTATACATTTACGCTACAAGGGTTTTGTTGCAGAAATTTTTTGATTCACACCGCAGACAACATCATCTTTTTCAGTGGAGCAACATTATTCATGTTCCAAAAGTCCTCCCGCAACATCGCCTTTGTTGCAAAAAATAAAAAAAAATCGGCAACACAATTTTTGTCGTAAATGTTTCCGCAACAAGATCTTTGTTGCAAACATTCCTGCAACAAGACCTCCGTTTCAAATGTTTCTGCAACACAAAGTTTGTTGCAATGATAAAGACGGTGTTGAGCCGCCGGATGACACCTGATCTAATGGCAGCGGAAGCGGCAGATCTTTTTAAAAGATCCGCTGACCGATGCGTAGCAAGCGCCTCTTTATTTTTAATTTAAGAAACTAGTGTATTTTTTAGGGCATAAGCTCATATCTATATCTACTTTCCTTGAGCATAATATAGGGTTTTCAATTTGATTCTAAATTCACCTTATTCTGCTAACACCCCACCCTGCATCTGAGACAAGCGCGTCCCAAAGACATGGTTCCCCCTACCACTCTCCCCCATTTCCCCATTCGTACTTCATGGATGCGAAAACACCCTCTCCACCCCAGCCTCCTCTGTCCGCCACCCCATCCACCATCGTCCTCCTCCGTCCGCCTCCCCATCCAGTGTTGTTCCCCTCCACCATGCTAGAGCTGATACTCACATGCCATCGTCCAGTACAAGAGATCGACGTCTCACATCCACGACTCTGGGCCAACATCCTTGTATTGTGTCCTCTCGCCTCATCCGCGTCGTCGTCCACCTTGTCGGGGTCGCTCCTATGATGGTTGCGTCCACTGCGCCGGGACATATCCCTCGCCGCCACCGTCTGCCCTCCTAGATATGCTTCCACACCACCGACAATCATCACTACTGCAGCTCCCTCAATGTCTCAGCAGATGCTTACACGGTGCCTCACTAGAGGCAATACTCTTTCGTATCTGCTCAAGTTATTTATCTCAGCAAGAACATACTTCACCACTTCTTTACTATGATTTCTTGTCCATCACTTAGAATCTTACTTGTTAGTTGAAAGCAAACATTAGTTGCGAAGGAGCCTTTGTCCGGTTTGCACCTTTAGATCCGACATGGAACACTCAACACTATACTCGCAATGCATATGGTTTTCCCCTTTTATATGCCATACAAGCTAAATGACAGTCGAGTAAATTTCAAATTGGGGCCAGTCGATTTTTGAGAGTTCGCCGGAGTTCGTAAAAGGGAAGGAAGGAGAAGGATGGGGATCACCGGAGGCAAACCCTATTATATATATTAGGGTTTCCTGTGGGGCGGTGGTGGGGCCTCACCGGAGGAAAAGCTCGATCGGGGGGGGGGGGGCTAGAGGCACTGGTACAACGAGCTGCTGTACAAACGGGTTTTAACCCCTTTCCGCGGTGCCATTTTAAACCGTTGTCTAGTGAGTTTGGGCGATAGGGGGGGCGGTCCTTTCCACACAACCCAGAAACCGTCGGGGATAGGCCCTCCGGCCACACACGATGAAAAAAATGAGCCCGTGTGCGATCGGGCTAGCCATCGCATACAATTATACAGGCCCAATCGTTTCCATTCGTAAGTACACCCCACATAGTGAATCCCATAGAAATGTTTATGTTTGTATGTATATCCCACACAGTGAATCCCAGACAAACACTTTCGTTCGTCTGCACATCCCACAAAGAAATGAGCCCGTGTGCAATCGGGCTAGCCATCGCATACAATTATACAGGCCCAATCGTTTCCATTCGTAAGTACACCCCACATAGTGAATCCCATAGAAATGTTTATGTTTGTATGTATATCCCACACAGTGAATCCCAGACAAACACTTTCGTTCGTCTGCACATCCCACAAAGAAATGAGCCCGTGTGCAATCGGGCTAGCCATCGCATACAATTATACAGGCCCAATCGTTTCCATTCGTAAGTACACCCCACATAGTGAATCCCATAGAAATGTTTATGTTTGTATGTATATCCCACACAGTGAATCCCAGACAAACACTTTCGTTCGTCTGCACATCCCACAAAGTGAATCCTAGAGAAACGTTTCCTTCATATGCACATCCCACACAGTGAATCCCAGACAAACGTTTCCATTTGTATGTACATCCCACACAGTTTTATGTATAGCCTCGTGTGTGATAGGTGTAACGATCACACACACTCCGCCTTCGTTAACCATTTGCTTTATTCAACTATATCACACACGATTCGATGAAGAAAATTGTATGGCATTGGGCTATCCATCACACACGCTTTTATTGCTAGAACCGTTTGTAAAGTTCCATGACAATTTTGTAGGTTTATTAGTTTACAATTAATAATTCCAGTATTACAAAAAAATCACATTTCATATTGAACAACTATTTGCCAATTTCATATCAGGCACATAAATATAATTTAACATCACAGTAAGATAGCTACATGATAACAACACAGTACAACATATAGCTAGTTCACCTTCATAAGCACAATATTAGAACAATATATTCATTTCCCTAATCGAGTGATGGATGATCAGCCAAGTTCATCTTCTCCACCTTTGTTTTCAGTTTAGTAAGAACTTGTTTTGCACTGACCAACTAGGAAAGTGCCTCCTCCTTCGCCAACACCATCTTAGCAAAGTCTAATTAAAAAACATCTGAGCTCATTCTCCATCTTCCTATTTTTTCCCGCATCTTGAAATATTCTTCAGCATTAACAACACTTTCTCTAAGCCTATCTCCGCTCTCTTCCTCATACATGCTCCAGAGCTTTGCTAGGCATATCTTTATAGACTATGGCCACTCTTGATCAACCCACTCCAGGTAAGAACACTTGTGCTCATCCTATAATATTTAAACTAAATCAGTAACAATTGTAGGGAAAATGGGTTTCTAGCAACATAGAAAACCACCACACACATATTTTGAAAAACTGAAGAAACACGTTAATTATGACATAAGTTCTCAAAAAGATCAATGTGCAAATCAATTAAGTGCTACTGAGACAACAACCAAATTCAGAAACATCACAAGCTATAATTAACTACAACAATGCTACAAGTTCTTAGTCATGTACTATAATTAACCCGACGTCCCCCGTGCGGAGGAGCGGCACGACCCCAGCCGCCCGTCCCCCAACTCGCTCCACCATGAGACCGATCTCCGCTGGCACCTACCCTCCTGCGGCGACCGCCGATCTCCTGCCCACGACAACCACCGCTCCCTCCCCGTCGATCTCCCCCCCCCGAGCTAACCGACGTGGTCATTCCCACTCCCGCTCGCCACCCCCGGCTGCGGACCGGCGCGAGCCGCATCGCAAGTCGCCTGCCCTGACGCGCCGGTGGGAGACCAGCTGCTCCCCGGCCCGCGGCTGCAGGCCCCGCTCCCCCGCCCGCTCCCAAAGCCAAAAAGCCTCGCCTCCCGCAGCCGCCTCGATGCACCAGTAGCAGCCACCTCGGGGGAGACGAACTTTCCCCCGGCCGGCAATGGTGCGGGCCGAGGCTGCCCCGGTGGCAAACGCAAGAAGGAAGCACGGCCTTGGGGGCACCAATGGCACCGCCCCTGCCAATGGCTCCACCTGTGACCCCGCTGCCTTGACTACGACCGCTCTCCTCCCCGACAACCGCTCCTCCGACCTCGTCAAGTCCTTCAACTACGCCCTCTCCGGCCACTCCCAGGTGGCATGTACGCGCCCTTAGTCTTGCTACCTCTGCTCGGACCCGGACCACCCCGCCTTCCTTTGCCTTGACCATCCGGTGGCGGAGGAGTTGATGATGTATGGGCACGGGATTAAGGGCCTCGGCTACTTCCACATCGAGGTGCCCGACATTCCCGTCCCCTCACCATCGCTCCTGGCCATTGTCACCATGAAGGATGAGGTGGCCTCGCCAGAGATGATTGAGGCCGAGCTCAACTATCTCTACCACTGGGCCTGGGATTGGCAGGTCACCATGCTGGCTGGCAGCCAGTTCTCGGTCGTCTTCCCGGACGTGGTCAGCCACGGTTATGGCACCCGCAGCGGAGACATCACCCTGGCCCTCAATAAGCTAGTGGTGGACATCTCCGTGCCGGTGCGGGACCCCCTGGCGGCCGCGGTCCTGGACACGGCTTGGATCCTCATCGATGGCCTCCCGGACATCGCCCTCTCCGAGCGGGTCATCCGGAACATGTCTCGCATCCTCGACAAGGTGGTGTGATACGTCTCCAATGTATCTATAATTTTTGATTGTTCCATGCTATTATATTATCTGTTTTGGATGTTTAATGAGCTTTATTATGCACTTTTATATTATTTTTGGGGCTAACCTATTAACCGAAGGCCCAGTGCAAATTGCTGCTTTTTTTGCCTATTTCAGTGTTTCGCAGAAAAGGAATATCAAACAAAATCCAAACGGAATGAAACCTTCGCGAGGAACATTTTTGGAACAAACGCAATCCAGGAGACTTGGAGTGGATGTCAAGGAAGCAGCGAGGAAGCCACGAGGCAGGAGAGCGCACCCCAAGGGGGTAGGCGCGCCCCCCACCCTCGTGGGTCCCTCGTGGCTCCACCTACCTACTTATTTCACCTATATATACTCATATACCCTGAGAACATCCAGGATCACCACAAAACCCTATTTCCACCGCCGCAGCCTTCTGTACCCGTGAGATCCCATCTTGGGGCCTTTTTCGGCGCTCCGCCGGACGGGGAATTGATCACAGAGGGCTACTACATCAACACCATAGCCTCTCCGATGATGTGTGAGTAGTTTAGCACAGACCTTCGGGTCCATAGTTATTAGCTAGATGGCTTCTTATCTCTCTTTGGATCTCAATACAAAGTTCTCCTCGATTCTCTCGGAGATCTATTTGATGTAATTCTTTTTGCGGTGTGTTTGCCGAGATCCGATGAATTGTGGGTTTATGATCAAGATTATCTGTGAACAATATTTGATTCTTCTTTGAATTCATATATGCATGATTTAAATATCTTTGCAAGTCTCTTCGAATTATCAGTTTGGTTTGGCCTACTAGATTGATCTTTCTTGCAATGGGAGAAGTGCTTAGCTTTGGGTTCAATCTTGCGGTGTTGTCGGCATTTTGGGAATGGGGTCCCCAGACTTGCCTGCCTGCGGCCCACGGCGTGGCTCTGCGAGCAGGCCCGTATGGCCCATCTTCACCAACAAGCTTTCAAGACCCTCGCGAAGGGCCAAGCCTCGCGAGGCGGACGACACAAGACCTCCTCAGGAGCGGCCTCACCAGGCTGGCTCGCGAGGGACGGAGAGTTCAAAGCAAGGCAAACCTCGCGAGGTTCGAGTGACGTAAGCCATGATGACCAAGGCCAGGCGGGCGCCAACGCGCAAAGTGTCCTTGTTTCCTCTTTGGTGCCAAGGGAGCAAGCGCAGGCGCGGAGTACCGAGGCATGAAGCAAAGATTTCCATATCAGTGCAACGAGACCAAGACCAGTAGGATGGCAAGACGGAGGTCACCATGGAGCCTAAGACGGCGTCACCACCAGAGCCTTTTGCAGGCGAAGACCGCTTTTGTCAGGATAAGCTGTACCAGCTGTCCCCTTTCAAATTGGCTGTTGTTGGCTCCATTCCCGCTCAATATTTGGGGAGAGGACCAGGGCGTCTATAAATAGGACTAGCCACCACCATAGCTAGGGGGATCTATCCGACGGATCGAGAGAGACCAGAGCTAGCACAAGTTCACCGAGCACAAGAACACCTCTCCTCAGGAGGTTGTTCTTCCCCTTGTACTGTTCATCCTCAGCCCAAGAGGCAATCCACCACCACCACACTGGAGTAGGGTATTACACCACAACGGTGGCCCGAACCAGTATTAATCTTGTGTCCTTGTGTTGCGAGTTCATCGAGTTAGCCCGTGAGATCTTAGCAAAGTTAGGATGTGGATTGGTAGGGGGGATCTTCGTGCGCACCCCAGTGTTCGAACCTTGAGGGTTTTGTCGGAACCCGTGATCCGACATTTGGCGCGGTAGGTAAGGGTGCGTCGAAGCTTCCCTTCCATCGCCCAGCGTCTCGTTGTTTCATCGTCCCGATGGCGGACGCTCGCCGCGCTCGCGTTGAGCGCCGGGATGCCCTCGCCGCGCTCGCGTTGAGCGCCGGGATGCCCTTGCCGCCCGCATCGCTCAGACGTCTCCCGTCGGCGGGCCACCCCATCGTTCCCCGTCGCCTGCTGCCAACGCCGTCACCGGCCCAGCGGGGAACAAGCAGCAAGCATCCTCGTTGCACCCCTCGGTGCGGCGGGACGGCCGCACCGCCACTCCATCGCTGACCCCGGCCGGTTCGTCATCCCACGCTCGTCGCGCCCCCATGGACGCACAAGCTGCTCTGTGCATGGCGCGCGAGCTCCTGCGCTACCGCCCAATCGACGACCTCTACGAGGACTGGCTCGACCGCATCACCGAGCTTGTCAGCGCCGCAAGGGGCTCCCCTGCGCCGTCCCTCTCGCCGCCTCGCCATCCGCCAGCCGCGGGCGGTGTGGCCCATGGAGCGCCTCCACCACCTCTGCCCCAAGACAGAGTCTTGGCTCCCAGGCGCACGGCCCCACGGCGCGACCTGCCGCGTTCGGCGCCTGCGCAAGAAGAAAGAAGCTGCCAAGAAGTCCCTTGGCCACGAGAAAACGCCCCCGCGCTCCCTGTGCCACCATGGCAAGACCGTGTGCTGCCTGCGGCGGCGGTGCGCAAACCGCATCAAGGACAAGTTCTCCACCAGCGCAGAGTCCCGGTGACCATGGCAGGCTGCTGCGCCTTCACTCCTGAGCTGCGTAGCGTCGCTTGGCCGGGCAAGTTCAAGACGGATCTGCCACCTCTCTACGAGCTGAGCATCGAGGCGGCCAACAGCGACGAGAAAGTCATGGCGAATTGGTTCCCCATGGTTCTCAAGGATGGTGCCCGCTCCTAGCTCTTGAATCTGCCTCCAGGCTCGATCTCCTCCTGGAACGAGATGTGCGACCGCTTCGTCGCCAACTTCCAGGGCACTCGCGACCGCCCACCGGCTGCGGGTGACCTACGCCGCGTCAAGCAACAACTAGGAGAGACCCTCCAGAAGTACATCCAGCGCTTCAACAACGTTCGCCTCAAGATCCCCAAGGTGACGGACGAGGCCATCATCTCCACGTTCTTCTATGGCGTCTGCGACGTCAAGATGAAGGAGGAGCTCGCCATCCACGAGGAGCTGTGCACGTCCCTGGAGCTGTTCAACCTGACGACCAAGCACGCAAGAGCTGAGGAGGGGCGCCTCTCCCTCCTCGAGCTCCCGGCTGCGAACCCGGAGGAGAAGAAAGCCAAGGCCAAAGACGTGAAGTGCAAGGGAGCAGCCGTGCTCGCGGCGGAGCCAGACACAAAGCGTGCCAGGGACCTGCCCGAGTCATCCAGGAGCAGTCGACCGTTCTGTGCCTTCCATAACCTGCACAACCACAACACTAGCGACTGTCAAGAGCTCACATCCATTCAAGAAGGACGCTTCGGTCGACGCCCGGAGCGCAACAACCGGAGCTACAGCCGAGGAGGAGGACATGGTGGCGGACGCTGGGATGACCGTGGCCCGCGCCAGGAGTGGCGCGACCGGCCTTGTGAGGACAACTGGCAGTACCAGCCTCGCGAAGGTGCCTGGAGGGATCAGCCTCATGTGGATCGTCCTCAGGGCAATGTTGGGCTTCCTCCACTGCCACCACCAAGAAGGAACAATGACCACCACCAAGACGAGGGGGCTGGGGGCTTCCAGGAGCCGCGTGCTATCGCCTGCATCTTGGGCGGAGCTCAAGCCCCAGCCTCACAGCGTATCTTCAAGCAGTTTGCTCGTGAAGTGAATGCAGTCCTTCCCAAGCTCGAGGACATGCGCCCGCTCAGGTGGTCCCAGTGCACCATCACATTCAGCTCGGCAGATCAGCACAAGTGCGCGGCTACCACCGGCATCCTCCCGATGCTCTATTCACCAGTCATTAGCAACGTGCAAGTTACCAAGACTCTCATCGACGGCGACGCAGGGCTCAACGTCCTGTCCGTCGACACGTTCGACAACCTTCAAGTGCCATATGATCAACTTTAGCGCACCAAGCCTCTCTCAGGAGTGACCGATGGCTCCACCACCCCGATCGGGCAGGTCTGCCTCCCAGTCACCTTCGAACAGCGCAACAACAACCGCACCGAGCTCATCGATTTCGATGTTGCCCACATCCGTCTGCCATACAATGCCATCCTCGGGTATCCGGCCCTGGCCAAGTCCATGGCCGTGATGCACCACGGTTACAACGTCCTCAAGATGCTAGGAAGTGGCGGGATCATCACAGTCCCCTGCGAAGAAAGAGATGCGGTGTGCTCCCTCGAGCGCGCCTTCCAAGCACCGTCAATCGAAGACCCCGGCAACAATGCATCTCGGTATCCTCTTGAGGTCGTCCCCAAGAAGAAGAAGCAGCAACTTCGTGCCGGACCTCAGGAGGGCAGCTCCGCAAGTGGGGCCTTGTCAGGATCAGTGCCCCCGCCTAGGGCGTCTCCCTCTGTCGCATAGGAAGGCATGCCCGGAGCCCTCCTCGGGCATGGCTCAGGGGCTCTCTTTTGGAGGGCCTCAGACCTTGCCAATGTCACGAGGGAGGCGCTCGGGCACCACTTGGAGGCATGTTTCGCGGCACGTCTCCCTCAGGAGGACACCAGGCAAGGAGCGCTCGATGCTCAGGAGTTCATCACTGTAAGTGCATCTAGTGCCCCTTAGTGATTTTGGTGTATTGAAGACTTATAGGTTAAGGGACTAATGCGTTTGTGAGTGTACACAGGTCTATAAGTCTATGATGAGTTTGATATTTACATAGAAAGTCAACCCCTAAAAATGAAGTTCTTCGACTGAAGACTTTGGATTTCTGAAGACTTTCTGAAGACTTTGAAAGTGAAGAAATTGGTGTGACCTTGAAGACTTGGTATTCATTCGAGGAACATGAAGCGTGAAGACTTTTGTTTTCGTAGTTTCATTTTCTCTTTCTTGAGTCATAGGAAACACCGTACTGTTAAAGGGGGTTGAGGAAATACTAAGGAAAATTTCCATGTGATGCTCAACTCAAAATCCTACACCTACCAATCCCTTCGAGTGAAGCCATTGGAAATCTCATACAGTCCAGTCATATTCTTCAGTGACAGAGACGAAGTTCTTCTGGTCTCTGAGGAATTTGTTCTGACTGAGGAGTTAGGAATTTGCCAGTGCGGATTGCCTACACAGTGAGGAACATGATAGCCCTGAGGATTTTGCTACTCAAAATTCCGACCATTGCTGTGCTATGCGCCAGCTGTCCCAAAATATCTACCCACCTAACAGTCATGTCGGGCTGCTCCCTAGGCTATAAATAGCCGCCCCCTACAACCACTAGCTGGTTGGCTGCTCCGAGAGAAACTGACACTTGTCATTTGAGAGCAACCCATCCTCCGAGGACTTTGAGAGAAAATCATCAACAAAGGAAAAACCCAAACCTAAACACCTACACACCCCAAGTGATTGAGCATCACTTGGGAGATTCATCCTGTGTGGATCCGATGCTTTTTACCTTTGAAGTCTGTGCTTCTTCCAGATGGTTAGGCGTCATAGTCTAGAGCATCCAAGAGGAATTGTGGATTGCCGAGTGACCAAGTTTGTGAACGTTCGGAAGTCACCTGAAGACTTACCACGAGTGATTGGGCGAGGTCTGTGTGACCTTAGATCAAGGAGAATACGGTGAGGACTTGGTGTCCTGAGCTGCGTGTTCAGGACTGGGTGTCCGGGACTGTGTGTCCTTGAGTTTAAATACTCAGCCGCTCCAACCAGATGTACAATCGAGACAGCAGTTGGAACTGGTCTACCAAATCATTGTCTTCACCAAGCCAACTGGTTCTATTTCTTCAACTCTTTCATTTCCTCATAACTGTGTTGTGTGATTGTTCATATATGTGTTTGAAGACTTTGACTGAAGACTTTCTCAATTTCCTCAGTTCAATTTCTTCAGTCAATTTGTCTTCATCCTGTGTTATCCTGTGCTTACGCTTCCTGTACTCTGTGCCTGTCTTCATTTCAGCATGATGACTATGCTTGTGTTCTGTTATGTTTACTTTTGAGTACTTATTCCGCTACTAGAAGTTCTTCTCTAAGGAACTTCCTCACCTGGAAATTCCTCAGTGAAGAATTCATAAAAATCGCCTATTCACCCCCCCTCTAGTCGATATAACGCACTTTCAATTGGTATCAGAGCAAGGTACTCCCTTGTTCTGTGTGATTTTGGTCTAACCGCCTGGAGTTTAGTTATGCCGACCGTAGGTATGAAGAAAGTGACATGCCCCATCTTTGACGGTCATGAGTATCCCAAGTGGAAGGACATGATGAAGAAGGCCTCATGGCAATGAACAGCGAGCTGTGGACCGTCACTGAGATTGGTCTGACCGATTTAGGCAAGATGGCGGAAGCAGATGACATTTGCAAGTACACCCTTCTCAACCTCATGGAGAAGGATGTCATCTGTTCCTGTCTGTCTCAAAATTAGTTCAGGAATATCATGCATCTCGATCATTCGAAGCTTATCTGGGACCGTCTCTCTGAGGTCTATGAAGGTCATCGAACCCGTCATGATCCTTGGTTTGAGGACTTCAAGGAATCTCTCAAAGCGATGACATACGAACTAGCATCA
Organism: Triticum urartu; assembly: GCF_003073215.2. Lineage (NCBI taxonomy): Eukaryota > Viridiplantae > Streptophyta > Magnoliopsida > Poales > Poaceae > Triticum > Triticum urartu. Next base: position 335,929,692 of record NC_053027.1, on the reverse strand, counting down.
TCATCTTCTGCATCATGCCTTATGGCAAAAGATGCTGAGGTAATTGAATACTACCTATCTGAGTCTAGTGATGATGAATCTGGTGATGAATTTGGACCCAGCTATGTCAAACTTGCTTCCCTTACCACTAAACAACAAATAGCTTTGGAAAAAGTTCAATATATGCTAAATAAGAGTGATGATATGTTGGGTGAAGAAATGGATCAGTCAAAAGCTTTAGCTGAGAGTCTTCAAAGACTTCAGTCTAAGTTTGACACCCTTCAAGGTCATCATAACAGTCTCTTATCTGATCATGTGAAGCTTTCTTATGAATTTCTTCAAAGAAAGCAAGACCTTGAAAAGCCAAGAGTGAGTTATGAAGATCTTCAGAAGGAGCGCAATTCATTACTTGCTCAACAAATCAGCGCTTCTTAGGAAGAATTTGTTCCTCCATGCTTGGAGTGCATTGAACGTGAATCTGCTAATTCTTCACCTGAATGTTCAAATGCTACTAATGTTTCAAATTCTTCACATGCCTCTGCTATCACTAATTCCTCATCTGAGGACATTGCTAGTATCACTAATGATGCAGGGCTGAAGGAATTGTACATGTGTAAGTGCATCTAGTGCCACCCCTAGTTGGTTTTGGAGTATTGACGACAAACCTAGTTGAGGGACTAATGTGTTTGTGAGAATTGCAGGATAACACAGGTAGAAGTCCCTCATTGATTCGGTTTTACTACCAGAGATGACCCCTAAAAATGTATGAAGACATTGAAGTCAAAGGTGGTATATGAAGATATTCACATTGAAGACTATGACAAGAGAAGACACGATATGAAGCCTATGGAGCTCGAAACTTAGATCTTTCGTAGTTCTTTTTCTTTTGTGTTGAGTCATAGGAACCACCGTACTGTTAAGTGGGGTCCAGGAGAACCAGTCAGAATGACTGAAGTGATGCCTAAATCAAAAACCTATGTCTTCGAGTGAAGACTATGAAAGCGAATCTTGTCCAGAGTCGGACAAGTCAGCTTTGCTTGTTGCCCAAGTAAAGTTGCCACGTGAGTTTGAAATCTGACCGTTGGAACACGTGTCAGTTCCTTAGTGACCCAGGGTCATTTCGGACAAATCAGGTCGAGTTGCCAAGTGGTTATAAATAGCCCACCCCCTACAACCATAAACGGTTGGCTGCTCAGATAGAAAGTACGGCTTTTGTCGTTTGAGAGCAACCCACCTTGAAGCCTTTGAGAGAGAATTCCTTGTGAGGATAAAAGCCCTAACCACCAGAGGCAAAGAGAATTGGGCATCACTTAAGTCTTCTTGTCTGTGTGATCTGAAGACTTTTTACACTTGAGGACTGTGCATCCTCCAGCCAGTTAGGCGTCGCGTTCTGAGCTTCCAAGAGACATTGTGGATTGCCAGTGAACGAAGTCTGTGAAGGTTTGGGAGTCTACCTTGAAGACTTACCAGAGTGATTGGGTGAGGTCTATGTGACCTTAGCTCAAGGAGAATACGGTGAGGACTGGGTTCCTGAGCTGCGTGTTCAGGACTGGGTGTCCGGGACTGTGTGTCCTAAGGTTTAAATACCTAGCCGCTCCAACCAGACGTACAGTTGTCACAGCAACTGGAACTGGTCCAACACATCATTGTCTTCAACGAGTCACTGGTTTCATCTTCACTTCCTTTTACTTACTGATTACTCATTGTGAAGTCATTGCATGTCTGTTCTATCTTTTGTCTTCACAACGTGAGTGTATGATCTGTTTGGCTTCATAATATCTTCCTACCTGATCCTTATTACACTACAGCTATTTGTCACTGTGCTTTCACTCTGTTGATACTTGACCATGGCTTGCCTAGTGTAGTCTAACTTCCGCTGCATAGTAATAGGCATATCTCTACTGTTTGTCTTCATAACTTCCACGTTTTGAAGACTTTCATAAAAATCGCCTATTCACCCCCCCTCTAGTCGATATAACACACTTTCAATTGGTATCAGAGCAAGGTGCTCCCTTGTTCTGTGTGATTCAGTTTAACCACCTGGAGTTTTAGCTATGTCGACTGCAGGGATAATTAAAGTCTCCGCTGCGTGCCCTGTCTTCGATGGAACTGAATATCCCTACTGGAAGAATAAGATGCGTATGCATCTTGAAGCCATTGACGTCGACCTATGGTATGTCGTCGAGAACGGCGTTCCCAAGGCTAGAGAAGGTGTCACTGCTGCTGATGTCAAGAAATTCGTTCAACTGGACTCTACTGCCAAGAATATCATCTGTGGTCATCTGACCAAAGGACAGTATGGCCGTGTGAGTGCTTTGAAGACATCCAAGCTGGTCTGGGACTGGCTCTCCAAGGTCAATGAAGGCATCTCAACCCAGAGAGATCAAAGAATCAGTGTTCTTCGCAACCTCTTCAACCGCTTCAAGCGAAATGACAATGAGAATGTCCAGCACACATTTGACCGACTCACTGACATCACAAATGAGCTTCAAGCCCTCGGCGCCACTGAGATTACCAAACACGAAATCGTCAAGACGCTGCTAAGATCACTTGATAGTTCGTTTGACATCCTGGCCCTGATGATTCAAGAACGTCCTGATTTCAAGACACTCGATCCGTCTGACATACTTGAGAGGCTCAACACACATGAGTTTCAGCTTTCGGAGAAAAGAGAGATCTACGGTCCAAACTATGGGCGAACTCGTGCCTTGAAGGCAAAAGCTGTCTCCTCATCTGAAGAAGAATCTGACAGCAGTTCTGATGACCCTGAAGACATTGGAAGGGAACTTGCTATGCTTGTCAAGAAGTTCCAAAAATTCACCAAGAATAAAGGCTTCAGAAAGTCTTCCCGATCAAGTTCAAGGAATGATGAAGCTCCTGCTCATCACTACAAGAAGAAAACATGTCACAAGTGCAAGAAACTTGGCCACTTCATCTCTGAGTGTCCACAGTGGGACAATGAGAACAAAAAGAAGAAGAAGAGCAAGGAATATGACTCTGACGACAAGAAGAAGAAGAAGAAATACTCAAAGTATTCTTCCAAGTCTTCCTCAAAGTCTTCATCACACAAGAAGAGCTCATCTGGCAAGGCACGTGCGTTTGTTGGCAAGGAAATGGATTCAAAGGAGGAGTCTGCTTCTGAGGAGGCGGAGGTGGAGTCTGAGGAGGAATCCGACTCAGGCGTCGCAAGTCTGGCTACAACATACATTGCCAAGTCCATCTTCAACACTGAAGACAATGACTTAATCACCGACACCGATGCAAATGACAAGGACTACTCCGCTTCTACCTACTGCTTCATGGCTCGCGGTGCCAAGGTAAACACACGCACTACTCACTATCAAACATCTAGTGACGATGACTCTGATTGTGGTTCAAAATCTAGCTACAAAACACTTGCTAAAATTGCAACTGAACAACAGAAAGTTATGGAACATATTCAAAAACTGTTAGACAGAAGCGATGATCTGTTGTGCTGAAATGACTCGATCTGATCCTTAATTGAAGACATAAAAAATCTTCACGTTAAGTACCAGGAACTTGAAAGTCGTCATGAAACTCTCTCAACAACTCATGAAAAGCTTTCCTATGATTATCTTCAAAGGAAGCAAGATCTTGAAAAATTGAGAGCGGTTCATGAAGATCTTCAAACAGAAAACGAGTCACTTCGCGCCAAACAGATCAGTCCCGCTCAGGAAGGATTTGAATCACCATGTCTTAAATGCATTGAGCGTGATAATGCTACTTCTGTTGCTAAATGTTCTACTGCTACTGTTGTTGCAATATCTTCAACTGTTGATGCGGTAACTAACCCCTCTGCTGAGGATACCACCGCTATTGCTGATGAGAATGCTAGGTTGAAGACATTGCTTGAAACAGGGATGTACAAAAGTCTTAAAGGACATCAGACGCTATATGATGTCCTGAAAAAGCAGATTCTGAACCGAAACCCTAGGAAAGAGGGTGTAGGGTTCGTAAGGAAAATGAATGCAGATGGCTCTTATTGGAAACCTGAGCAGTACCCCAAAACCATGTGGGTTGCTGCAAAGGAACCTTCAGCAGATCCATCCAATCTATCTGGCTTCACTTGTGCTCACCCCATTATCATTGATGAATCCTTTGATGCAAACTATATACTGTTTAAGAATCGGAATGGTGAAGTGTTTGCCAGGTACATTGGTACTAACTGCAGGAATGGATCGCCTATGAAGAAGATCTGGGTTCCGAAAAGGTGTCTGGAGAGTCTTCCTATGAATGTCATCATGACACCTCACGTGAAGAAGACAAACCTCAGACCAAAGGCTTCATACGGTCCAAAGGCTTCATACAGACAGAGGACTCACCTGAGTCACACTAACGCAAATGTTTTGCAGGAAAATCATACTCAGGCATATGAATATGAGAGTGGTTCATCAAACCGCCATGTTAATAAGACCAAAAACTATTCTGCTATTCTTATGAGTACTATTGTCCGCCTGCAAGACTGTTTGCAAAGGCTTCAAAGCCAAAATTCTCAGATGCTGCACTTAGACTTATTGCTTCTAAACCACCCTTGAAGATGTGGGTGGTTAAGAAGGCTTAACTATCTTTTGCAAGGAAAGGTCTCCAGCAGAAAACCAAAATCGTCTGACGCTATTGCTGGGGACCTTAAACATCTTGTAGGGCGCAAGATCAAATGCCCAAATGGTCTTACTATGTACTTCGTACCTGAATCGCTTGGTACTCTCCCTATTAGTCCTAACCTGGATCTAAGCTTTCATAACCCACTGGTTCGTCAAATGTTTTTGCTTCACAATGCTCTTGGTGAAGCCTATCCCCCTAACTGCACTGTAGGGTACGACACCATCGTCTTCAGAATGGATTATTAACAGTGGGTGTACAAATCACATGACTGGCAAAAGAAGTCTTCTTATGGACTCAACTTTACGTCCATCCGACAAGAGCCACATCACATTTGCTGACACTGGTAAAAGTAAGGTATTGGGTCTAGGTAGAGTTGCAATCTCAAGGGATCAACACATGGATAAATTCATGCTTGTTGAATCCCTTGGCTTCAACTTAATGTCTGTCTCAATGCTTTGCGATTTGAACATGATCGTAATGTTTGGAAAATATCGTTGCCTTGTACTAATGGAATCTGACAAGTCTCTAGTGTTTGAAGGGTATTGAAAAGATGATTTGTACGTGGTAGATTTCTCAGCAGGGCCACAGCTTGCAGTATGTCTTCTAGCAAAGGCTTCAGAATGCTGGCTATGGCATCGGAGGCTTGGACATGCTGGCATGAGGAACCTCCACACCCTTGCGAAGAAGAAGCATATCATAGGCATCGAGGGCGTCAAGTTCAAGAAAGACCATTTATGCGGTGCCTGTGAAGCAGGGAAGATGACGAGGGCCAAACATCCCTCGAAGACAATCATGACTACTACTCAACCCTTCGAACTGATTCACATGGATCTTTTTCGGTCCCACTCATTACTCAACTCTAACTACTACTGCTTGCCTCTATGGCTTCGTTATTGTTGATGATTATTCTAGATATACTTGGGTGCACATAATCCTTTACAAGACTGAAGTGCAGGATGTCTTCAGACGCTTCGCCAATCGAGATATGAACAATTTTGGCGGCAAGATAAAGCACATCAGAAGTGACAATGGCACTGAATTCAAGAACACTGGCCTTGATACATATCTTGATACCTTGGGCATCACACATGAATTCTCAGCCCCGTACACCCCATAGCAGAATGGCGTCGTCGAACTCAAGAACAGAACACTAATTGAGATGGCCAGAACGATGCTAGATGAATACAAGACCCCAAGAAAATTCTGGCCCGAAGCCATTGATACTGCATGCCATACAATCAATCGTGTTTATCTTCACAAGCTACTGAACAAGACATCTTATGAGCTCCTTACTGGCAAAAAGCCAAATGTCAGTTACTTCAGAGTATTTGGCGCAAGGTGCTGGATCAAGGACCAACATCACACCTCAAAATTTGCACCAAAAGCACATGAGGGTTTTATGCTTGGATATGGAAAGGATTCGCACTCCTACAGAGTCTTCAATCTCTTTCATTACAAAGTAGTTGAAACAGTGGATGTGCGGTTCGATGAGACCAACGGATCACAAAGAGAGTAGCTGCCAAGTGTGCTAGATGAAGTTCCATCCAGTGAATCAATCAAGCTAATGGGAACTGGAGAAATTATACCTTCTGAAGCTAATCCTGAAGAAGAACTTATCATTTCAGCACCTGATCAACATGAAGACAATGCTCAGCCTGAAGACATTCCTTCCAACAACGACAATGGACAGCCAGAGCAAAGTCTTCGCCCTGTACATCCTCACGTTGCCAATGAAGTGCAGATTGAAAGAATAATTGATAGCATCAATGCACCTGATCCACTCACTCGTTCAAGGGAAACTCAGCTAGCAAATTTCTGTGGGCACTTCGCATTCGTCTCAATATCAGAACCCAAGAAAGTTGAAGAAGCCTTCATGGAACCTGAATGGATTCAAGCTATGCAAGAAGAGCTTCAACAGTTTGAGCTGAATAATGTATGGGAACTGGTTAAGCGTCCTGATCCACGGAAGCACAATATAATAGGCACCAAATGGATATACCGCAACAAGCAAGATGAGCATGGTCAAGTTGTCAGAAACAAAGCTCGTCTCGTTGCTCAAGGATATACTCAAGTGGAAGGCATTGACTTCGATGAAACATTTGCTCCTGTGGCTAGGCTTGAAGCCATACGCATACTGCTGGCCTATGCAAATCATCATAACATACTTCTATATCAAATGGATGTGAAGAGTGCCTTTCTCAATGGCAAGATTGAAGAAGAAGTGTATGTTGCACAACCGCCTGGCTTTGAAAATCCAAAACATCCTGACATGGTATACAAGCTCAACAAGGCACTGTATGGCCTCAAACAAGCCCCTAGGGCCTGGTATGACACACTCAAATACTTCCTGAAGAGCAAAGGCTTCATACCTGGTTCCCTAGATCCCACTCTTTTCACGAAGACATATGATGGTGAACTGTTTGTGTGCCAAATATATGTGGATGACATTATCTTCGGCAGCACCAATCAGAAGTACAGTGAAGAGTTTGGATATATGATGCACGAGCAATATCAGATGTCCATGATGGGGGAGCTGAAGTTCTTCCTTGGTCTTCAAATACGACAACAACGCAATGGCATCTTCATATCTCAAGAGAAGTATCTCAAAGATTGCCTGAAGAAGTTCGGTATGCAAGACTGCAAAGGCTTCACAACACCAATGCCAGCCAAACATCATGTGGGTCCTGACGACAATGGTAAAGAGTTCGATCAAAAGGTATACCGCTCCATGATTGGTTCTTTACTTTATCTATGTGCATCTAGGCCAGATATTATGCTTAGTGTTTGCATGTGTGCTCGATTTCAAGCGGCACCAAAGGAGTCGCATCACTTAGCTGTGAAGCGAATTCTTCGATATTTGGCTCACACCCCAACTCTAGGATTATGGTATCCAAAGGGCTCAGAGTTTGATTTGGTTGGATTCTCGGATGCTGATTATGCTGGTGACAAAGTTGATCGCAAGTCTACATCAGGCACATGTCACTTTCTGGGACGATCACTTGTATGTTGGTCTTCAAAGAAGCAGAACTGTGTATCTCTCTCCACTACTGAATCTGAATACATTGCTGCTGGATCTTGCTGCGCTCAGCTTCTGTGGATGAAGCAAACACTCAAGGACTATGGCATTCATCTGAAGCAAGTGCCACTTTATTGCGACAACGAAAGAGCCATCAAGATTGCCAACAACCTAGTTCGGCACTCGAAGACAAAGCACATTGAAATTCGTCATCACTTTCTCAGAGATCATGTTGTGAAGGAAGACATTGATATCATACACGTCAACACTGAAGAGCAATTGGCAGATATCTTCACCAAGCCCTTGGATGAGAAAAGGTTTTGCAAGTTACGGTGTGAGCTAAATATCCTGGAATCCTCAAATGTCCTGTGATCAGGCACACATCCTAACCCTTATGCATATCGATGACTTAGATGTGCAACACACGTAGTGAAGTATATCTTCAATCAATGAAGACATACATTCTAAGTGTGAATACATTAATGTGGAATTTTACTTCGGAGCGCCACGATAATTGTGCGCCATGTCTGGGTCTAATACTTCCTATACGGTGGGTAACGCCACCACCAAACGTTCTGTTTTAAAGTGTTTCACTCATGGTGTTACCTTGCAATGTCTTCACATTTGGTTTGGCTTCGAACTAAACATATTTTCATGATTATCTTCACTATGTTGATTATAGATATATACATATATATATGTTATTGTTCTGTCCTCTACAGCATTCACTTATAGCTATGTCTTCGTGTTGAATCTTTTGAACTAAGTGAATGTGATTGGACCCCAACTTCTCTATGCTTTCTATCTCAAACTCTATCTCTCCAAGTCATATGCATTCTATTGAAACTGTCGAATGTCCTCTCTGTGTCCTTGTCAGCAGAAGATACAGAGACAACCATTAAGTCCGTTTTCAATGCTCATTCCTCCACATGAAATCCGAAGAAGTAGGAACGACCACCCGACAATCCAGGCGTGCGTGGGACGTGGAACAAACCCCAAAATTCCGCATACTGGCCACGTGTTCCTCAGATGTGAATCGCCAGGGGCACCTGTGTAATAGCACAGTGCCGCCCCTGTGCCTATAAATACACACTCACAGCGGTAATTATCTCTTCTTCCACCCTCGCACGAACCCTAGCGCCACCGCTAGCTTTCGACGACGCCAACGACGAAGCGCTTCGCTGCCGCAACCTCTCCGACGCCGTCTTCACGCCGACCGCGGACATCGTCCTCTCCGCCGTCGCCGTAGGTCTCCTCCGTCGCCAAGTTAGGGCACGGAAGATTGAACTACTCGGCCTCATCTCCCACTCCGTCTAGCAGTTCTTAGTGTGGTAAATAAAACTCCCTTTTTACAGCACCGTTGATCCTATTGATCTGTCACTTTCTACCACAAGCAGTTTCTGTTCACACAAGCTAGATCTCTCTCATACTGCATCTCATAACATGCCTAGTATATTCACTTATGCATCACAAAGTAGTTAGATTCCTCACTTGTACTGATCTGTGGGTTCGTGCAAATCTGGAACCAACTTCTTATCTATGAGTGAATGTCTTCGCACGATGAGGTCAATGTCTTCTAAACTGATTTATCTTCAAAATCTTCTGAGAATGCATATGACCTCTTCCCCTTCCCTCACACCTTAATGCTGTCACAGGTACATGTCCGTGGGAGAATCCTTTTGTTCTCATAGTCTGCATTCATTTGCAGAATTCTTATAGCAACACATAAATTCTCCTGAAGCCAGTTCCTGTTGGTCCAGCAAGAGAAAGCCTTTGAAGCCTTTGAACGTCTTGAAGCCTTTCAAGTTAAAGTTTATGGCTTCAGAGAAAGCAGCAAGAAAGGGGGGCAGACAACATCGTGGCGGAACATCCAGAGATCTGCCTGATGAACTCGCAGAAATGTATAAGACAGATCCTGAAGAGGATTATGGTCAGCGCAAGACCCGAATCCAATGGATTCGACGCTATTGGGCAGAACAATGGTTCAAATACCGCTTCACAACCCAAGAGTATGCTGAGAAAAGTGCCATCAAAAGACCGTGGGGAGACATCTTATACAAGAATCTTCAACCCAGGTCCAGAGATGAAGCTATTGCCCAAAGCTTCTATCCATGCATGGTTCGTGGGCCATAGCCTGATGATGCACATCCGTCGTCACTACTCTGGTGTCGTGACGACAATCTGTTCAAGCGCAACTTCCAGTTTGCCCAAAACTCAGCGAAGCAGAACAAGAAGAAATTTGGGTTAGACTTCAACCCTGGTCCCTCAGCACCAAGGGCAGATGGCACACGAGAAGCAGAACCCAATGTCATCGGGCCTTATGCAAACCTTGAAGGCCTCATCACCTGCATCTTAGTTCAAGGGACCGCAGTGAATGAGCCTCCAGCTGACTCTGAATCAGAAGAAGCTCCTGCAGTGCTAAAGCCAAAGAAGATGAAGAAGCCTAAAACTTCAAAGCCTGCCTCTTCACCGAAAATCTCAAGGGCGAAGCCATTGGCAACTGCACCTCCTGAAGACAGTGTGTAGTCTGAAGATTTATCACGTGTCTCCAAGCCCCAGAAGGCCAAGATGCCTCTGTCTCACACTGGCAAAGAGCTAGCAGCTGCTGCCATCCTGCGCAATGAAGACATTGATCTGTCAAGTGATGAAGATCTTGCAGATGACGCTCTTGAGCAGCTCATCAAGAGCAAAGAAGAAGCAGAAATCTTCAATGATCTGCCTCTCTTTGATGTCACCATCATCCACAGTTTCATTGACGAGTGGTTTGACATGCCAAACATCAGCTTTGAAGATCTGCAGCTACCTATTGGCCTCAGTGTTGCCTTCCAAGGCGCCATTACTTCAGAACTTCCTATTGCCCAGCGCATAGTTGAACTGAAGCAGAAAATTGACTATGAAAAGGCTCAGTTCAAGAAGCATATGGCCAAGCTCAGCGTGCAAGAAGTGAAGAACTTCAAGACAATGATGCACGAGCTCAAGGAAGCCTTTGTGAAGAAGCATGCAGAAGCTCAGGGCTCGCGTGAGCGCATGAAGACTCTGGCTGACAGATGTGTGCAAGCCTATAATGAGGCTGAGAAGCGCACGGCACTTGGGCGTCCTGGCATCGACCCCAGGATGGACGCAAAGAAGAAGAAGAAGCCTGCTACGGCTGAATCTGATGCACCAAGGCAAGAAGCAGTTCCGATTGTCTTCCCAACAAGAATGACTGGCTCAAAGCCAAAGAGCCGGTCAACAGCTTCAGAGTTCAAGAAGACAAGAACTGCTGAGGCTGAAGCCAGGAAGAGGAAAAGCTCTGAAGCCTCTCCTACTGCCCCCAGCAAGAAAAAGAGAAAGACCAAGAAAGCTCGGGCTGCTCCCACAGAGCCCTTGATAGTTGAACCCATTTCTATGGTTCACCCTGACGCAGAACGTCAACTGACGGTTCGTGAGCCTGCTTCCACAGAGGCTCGTGAAGCTGAAGACATTCCAGCAGCTGATCCCATCGCTGCTGAAGACATTGGTCATCGTGACAATGTAGAAGATGATGCAGCCCTTCCTCAGTTAGAACACATCAAACTCATCAGCGTTGGTCGTCCACTGACGCCAATTACACAGGATACTTCATGGGCGGATCGCCCTCAAGAGGAAGAAGACTGTGAGGCTCAGCCCACTCCAACCCCACAGGTGTCGTCTGCGTTCCGCAGGCTTCGCAAAGGTCCAAGGCCTCAAGTCTATGCTGAAGACGTTCCGGCTGCATCAGCCGCAGAAGAAGAACTACCACACGAGCCCACTCCTCTGCTCCACCAAGAAGCAGTTCTCCAGGAGAACGTGCCTGTGACTGACCCTCCAGCTCGTTAAGTGGAGGATGAAAATCTTGAGGCTGCCACAACCAACAACGAAGCTAATGTGGAGCCCTCTCCAGCAAAAGCTTCAGAAGACAGCGAAGCCACTGAACCCGCCACTTCTGTTCCTGAGTCTGCTGCCGGTCCCCAATTCAACTATCATGTTGAGCACAGGCCTCAGGTCCAGAAGCCAATCCCAAGACTACCAAGGTTTCCAGGTCCTGCATCAGCACCTGGCTCCTTCAACATCAATGGCTTCAGGGCAGACAACATGTTCTTCGATAGCTCCAGGAACCCCTACTCAAGGGAACGGATATCATCTGATCGGTTCTAGAGCTATGCTCAGTGAAGCTATTACTCTTGCATTCTTTACAACCAAGGTCGTATCTTCCCACACAAGCGCCTTGACGTTGAAGCTATAGCTGGTCTGCCCTGTCTAGAAGAAGCGTTGGATTGCTTCAAGCAAGTGGGTCTGCTGCAGTTTGTCACTGATGAAGAGCATTGGAATGAAGAGCTGCTGCTACAATTCTATGCCACACTTCACATCAAAGGGTATAGCAGAGATCTGAAGACTTGGGTCCTGGAGTGGATGACTGGCAACGTTCATCACGAAGCCAATGCATTTGACATCATTGAGCTCACTGGCTTGCCCACTCCTGGCAATCTCTTCGAGCAAGGCTATCAGCTACATACTGAAGCTATTGAGAGCATCTTTCAGCGGCCAGAACCCAATATGAGTCAAATGCTCAGCATGATGAAGCCAATGCCCCCAGATGCTGCGTATCCCACAGAGTTCTTCGTTGAAGACCTTGAGTACCTGCCCAGAACCATCTATCACATCATCAGGCGAACTCTCTGGCCTATCAAAGGGCACTCTCCAAATGCCAAGCTTCAGGGTGCAATGAAGACTTTGGTCTTCTATATACTTCATGGCAAATGCTTCAATGCACAGGACTTCTTCATACGCCAACTTGCTGCATCAGGCATGGATCTGTTTGGTTTGAAGTTCTACGCCCCTTGGGTCATGCGGCTGATCAAGCTACACTCCGCCATCAAGTATCAGCCCTCAGCCCGCAACCATCGGATCTTCTTGCCTAACGTGGACATGTCAACTGAAGCCATATATTCTGAGCCTGCCAAACAACCTCTAAGTCTTCAGAATGCAGAACATCAGAGTTTTACACAAAACATTGAAGGCGTTGAAGCAGTTTCTCGGGTGTATCCTTTGGCTGGCACTACACGTGCACCACACCCTGCTTCAACTGAAGCCACTGACAGTGCCACTGCTTCAAAACCCAAGAAGCGCACTCGTGTTCTCAACGACCGAGAGCTTCTTGTGGCCCTACATCAGAAACAAGATAGGCATCATGATTGGCTGAAGCGTCAGATGAAAAGCCTCTTGGTGGATGTTAATCGCACTCGAAATCTTGCCACCAAGAATGCTTTCGTTGCCCATGAAACCTGTCGCCGCACATGGAAAGGGCTAACGATGATGCTTTCTGAAGCTGATCTTCAAGAGGATGGCTTCACTGAGAGATTCAAGTTTGACTCCACACCTCCTCGAAGGGCTGTGCTGCTAGGAACTCCATCCCTTGAAGACTCTGAGTTCTCTTCCTCTACTGCCACAGTCACTGCCAGAATTATTGAGAAAGAAGACGATGCTACTTCACCGCCATATCCTTCAGCACCTCCAAGCTCTTCTGCACCGCCAAACAACACCAACAACCCTGATACTTCACCTACTCCTCATGGGAACGAGTAGAGGCTCTATGTCTTCAAACCTTTTTGGTCATTACTGACAAAAGGGGGAGAAGCATATGGGATTTATAGTCTTCAAGCGGGTCCATATGGGCGGGTGCTTTATATTTTGCTTCGTGCTTACAACTCTCATTTTTGTTACATTTGGTTCTTATGAGTTGTAACACTTAAACTAGATGGTCGTCTGCTACTTATTTGCCACCTTGTTTTGCGAAGATAAATTCCGCATGTGCAACGATAAATTCCGCTCTTAGCTCATTCTGCAGACGTCCATTTTCCATTATGCATGTCATTATCTTCATATACTTTCACATGCATAGTGGATTGTCATCATAAGTTGAGGTGGATCTCCACAAGTACAACCTTCCATGTGCATTTGCATTCCAAAAGCAAATTAACTCATATGCACATCTTCAAGGGGAGCCCTTGCAACCTATGAAGACAATTCCTTATTCTTTAACAATTTCACAGATTATATTCCCCGTTGAAAACTTCAACTAGTTTGTCATCAATCACCAAAAAGGGGGAGATTGTAAGTGCATCTAGTGCCACCCCTAGTTGGTTTTGGAGTATTGACGACAAACCTAGTTGAGGGACTAATGTGTTTGTGAGAATTGCAGGATAACACAGGTAGAAGTCCCTCATTGATTCGGTTTTACTACCAGAGATGACCCCTAAAAATGTATGAAGACATTGAAGTCAAAGGTGGTATATGAAGATATTCACATTGAAGACTATGACAAGAGAAGACACGATATGAAGCCTATGGAGCTCGAAGACTTAGATCTTTCGTAGTTCTTTTTCTTTTGTGTTGAGTCATAGGAACCACCGTACTGTTAAGTGGGGTCCAGGAGAACCAGTCAGAATGACTGAAGTGATGCCTAAATCAAAAACCTATGTCTTCGAGTGAAGACTATGAAAGCGAATCTTGTCCAGAGTCGGACAAGTCAGCTTTGCTTGTAGCCCAAGTAAAGTTGCCGCGTGAGTTTGAAATCTGACCGTTGGGACACGTGTCAGTTCCTTAGTGACCCAGGGTCATTTCGGACAAATCAGGTCGGGTTGCCAAGTGGCTATAAATAGCCCACCCCCTACAACCATAAACGGTTGGCTGCTCAGATAGAAAGTACGGCTTTTGTCGTTTGAGAGCAACCCACCTCGAAGCCTTTGAGAGAGAATTCCTTGTGAGGATAAAAACCCTAACCACCAGAGCCAGAGAGAATTGGGCATCACTTAAGTCTTCTTGTCTGTGTGATCTGAAGACTTTTTACACTTGAGGACTGTGCATCCTCCAGCCGGTTAGGCGTCACGTTCTGAGCTTCCAAGAGACATTGTGGATTGCCAGTGAACGAAGTCTGTGAAGGTTTGGGAGTCTACCTTGAAGACTTACCAGAGTGATTGGGTGAGGTCTATGTGACCTTAGCTCAAGGAGAATACGGTGAGGACTTGGTGTCCTGAGCTGCGTGTTCAGGACTGGGTGTCCGGGACTGTGTGTCCTAAGGTTTAAATACCTAGCCGCTCCAACCAGACGTACAGTTGTCACAGCAACTGGAACTGGTCCAACACAACATTGTCTTCAACGAGTCACTGGTTTCATCTTCACTTCCTTTTACTTACTGATTACTCATTGTGAAGTCATTGCATGTCTGTTCTATCTTTTGTCTTCACAACGTGAGTGTATGATCTGTTTGGCTTCATAATATCTTCCTACCTGATCCTTATTACACTACAGCTATTTGTCACTGTGCTTTCACTCTGTTGATACTTGACCATGGCTTGCCTAGTGTAGTCTAACTTCTGCTGCATAGTAATAGGCATATCTCTACTGTTTGTCTTCATAACTTCCACGTTTTGAAGACTTTCATAAAAATCGCCTATTCACCCCCCCTCTAGTCGATATAACACACTTTCGTAGTTCTTTTTCTTTTGTGTTGAGTCATAGGAACCACCGTACTGTTAAGTGGGGTCCAGGAGAACGAGTCAGAATGACTGAAGTGATGCCTAAATCAAAAACCTATGTCTTCGAGTGAAGACTATGAAAGCGAATCTTGTCCAGAGTCGGACAAGTCAGCTTTTCTTGTAGCCCAAGTAAACTTGCCGCGTGAGTTTGAAATATGACCGTTGGGAGACGTGTCAGTTCCTTAGTGACCCAGGGTCATTTCGGACAAATCAGGTCGGGTTGCCAAGTGGCTATAAATAGCCCACCCCCTACAACCATAAGCGGTTGGCTGCTCAGATAGAAAGTACGGCTTTTGTCGTTTGAGAGCAACCCACCTCGAAGCCTTTGAGAGAGAATTCCTTGTGAGGATAAAAGCCCTAACCACCAGAGCCAGAGAGAATTGGGAATCACTTAAGTCTTCTTGTCTGTGTGATCTGAATACTTTTTACACTTGAGGACTGTGCATCCTCCAGCCGGTTCGGTGTCGCGTTCTGAGCTTCCAAGAGACATTGTGGATTGCCAGTGAACTAAGTCTGTGAAGGTTTGGGAGTCTACCTTGAAGACTTACCAGAGTGATTGGGCGAGGTCTATGTGACCTTAGCTCAAGGAGAATACGGTGAGGACTGGGTGTCCTGAGCTGCGTGTTTAGGACTGGGTGTCCAGGACTGTGTGTCCTAAGGTTTAAATACCTAGCCGCTCCAACCAGACGTACAGTTGTCACAGCAACTGGAACTGGTCCAACACATCATTGTCTTCAATGAGTCACTGGTTTCATCTTCACTTCCTTTTACTTACTAATTACTCATTGTGAAGTCATTGCATGTCTGTTCTATCTTTTGTCTTCACAACGTGAGTGTATGATCTGTTTGGCTTCATAATATCTTCCTACCTGATCCTTATTACACTACAACTATTTGTCACTGTGCTTTCACTCTGTTGATACTTGACCATGGCTTGCCTAGTGTAGTCTAACTTCCACTGCATAGTAATAGGCATATCTCTACTGTTTGTCTTCATAACTTCCACGTTATGAAGACTTTCATAAAAATCGCCTATTCACCCCCCCTCTAGCCAATATAACGCACTTTCAACATGACATGCATGTACAAAAGCCTCAAAGGCATCAGACTCTTTGTGATGTGCTTAAAAAGCAGATCCTCAATAGGAACCCTAGGAAAGAGGGTAGTGCCTTTGAGAGGAAACTCCATGCTGATGGTACATATTGGAAGCCTGGGCAGTACCCCAAAACTACATGGGTTGCTGCAAAGGGACCTCTAGTTGATCCATCTAATTTATCTGGATTTGCATGTGAATCTCCTTGTTCTGATGATGAGTCATTTGACTCCAACTATAAACTGTTCAAAAATCAGAATGGTGAAGTATTTGCTAGATATGTTGGCACTAACTGCAGGAACGGTCCCCCTATGAAGAAAATCTGGGTTCCCAAAAGATGCCTTGAAAATCTTCAGGTGAATGTCATCATGACGCCACCTGTGAAGAATAGGAACCCCAGATCAAATTCTTCATATGGATCCAAGTCCTCATACGGACCAAACACCTCACATGGATCATATTCCTCAACAGGATCAAAGTCCTCATATGAACATCATCGTGCTAACCCGTCTGTTTCGCAGGGAAGATCTAAGGATTATGGACATGTGCATTATTCTTCAAATCATTATGTTCATAAGTCCTCGAAGAATTTCTATCCTTATTCATATCCTTATCCTAACTCCTCTTATGTGAAACGAAATGGACTGGCTTCTATGCAACCTTTCTCGTATGGAGCTCGCAGAGTGATGAACTCTTTGCCACCCCTTCAGATGTGGGTGGTGAAGAAAAGGAACTAATCTCTTCTGCAGGGTCAGGTCTCCAGATGTATGTAATCGTCTGAAGAATTTGCTGGAGACCTGAGTATGCCTGAAAGGACGCAGGCTAATCATGAAGAAATGAACTTTCATTTCTCACGTCCTCATACTGCTTTATCTGTTCTTTTGCTTGATGAAATTGATCTGATGAATTGATGTCATATTCTTCACTGATGAAGTATATGAGTTCATAAGTTGCACTAATTCATCTTCAGGATGATCAACCCAAAGCCACTGAGTGGGTCCTTGATAGTGGATGTACAAATCACATGACCAGTGACAAGAATCTATTGATGGATGCTCCATTATCTCCGTCGCATCTGAAGCATATCATCTTTGCCGACAAAGGCAAAAGTCAGGTATTGGGTCTAGGTAAGGTTGCGATCACAAAGGATCGACACATGGACAAAGTCATGCTTGTCGAGTGCTTAGGATACAACCTCATGTCTGTCTCAATACTTTGCGATCTTGATATGGTTGTTGTCTTTGGCAAGTACCGTTGTGTTGTGCTTATGGAAGCTGACAATTCCAAAGTCTTCGAAGGCTTTAGGAGAGGAGACTTGTATATTTTTATTTCTCTACAGGACCACAACCAGCCGGGTGCCTACTTGCAAAAGCTTCAGAAGGCTGGCTCTGGCATCGACGACTTGGTCATGCTGGCATGAGGAATTTGGACACGCTTGCAAAGAAGAAGCATGTCATTGGCATTGAGAATGTCAAATTCCTCAAGGATCACTTATGCGGAGCTTGTGAAGCTGGGAAAATGACAAAGGCTAAGCATCCAGCGAAGACTATCATGACCACTACTCGTCCATTTGAATTGCTTCACATGGATCTCTTCGGTCCTAATCATTATTCTACTGTTTCAAATGATGCATCTCAATATGTCTTTGTTATTGTTGATGATTACTCTCGATACACATGGGTACATATTGTTACTTACAAACATGAAGTGCAGGAAGTGTTCAAACGATTTTCCTCGAGGGCTTCAACTAACTTTGGTGTGAAGATCAAGCACATCAAAAGTGACAATGGAACTGAGTTCAATAATTCTGGTCTAGATGGCTATCTTGATGAACTTGGTATTACTCATGAGTTATCTGCTCCTTATACTCCTCAGCAGAACGACGTCGTGGAGCGCAAGAACAGGACTCTTGCTGAGATGGCTCGCACTATGCTTGATGAATACAAAATGTCTCGTCGCTTATGGATTGAGGCAATTGATACTGCGTGCCACATCATCAACAGAGTATATCTTCACAAATTCTTCAAGAAGACTGCCTATGAACTCCTCACTGATAAGAAACCCAATGTAAGTTATTTCAAAGTCTTCGGTGCTAAATGTTGGATTAGAAATCCTGATCACAACTCAAAATTTGCACCGAAAGCACATGAAGGTTTTATGCTTGGTTACGGAAAGGACTCGCACACCTACAGAGTCTTCAACAACGTTCTTCACAAGGTTGTTGAAACTGTAGATGTGCGGTTCGATGAAACTAATGGCTCGCAAAGAGAGCACCTACCTACTGTGATAGATGAATCAGCACCTGAGGAAACTATCAAGTTCAAGGATACTGAGGATGTCATTCCTATTAAAGAATCTGCTGAAGAATTCATTCCAGAACATGAAGAACATCAAGCTAATGCACGTGAAGAAAATACTGAAGAAAATGGTGCTTAAGAGAATGCTGATCAAATTCCTCAACGACAACCAGCTCATCCTCGCATCGCAAAAGAAGTGCAAGTTGAAAAGATCAGACATCAAAGCGCCAGGTCCTCTCACACACTCAAAAGCTTCACATTTATCCAACTTTTGTGGGCACTATGCTTTTGTCTCTATCACAGAGCCCACTAAGGTAGATGAAGCATTTGTGGAGCCTGAGTGGATTCAGGCCATGCAAGAAGAATTACATCAGTTCGAGCTCAACAATGTATGGGAACTGGTCAAACGTCCAGATCCTCGCAAGCACAATATCATTGGCACAAAGTGGATCTACAACAACAAGCAAGATGAAAATGGCCTTGTGGTGAGGAATAAGGCACAGCTTGTAGCTCAAGGCTACACACAGGTTGAAGGAATTGATTTCGATGAAACTTTTGCACCTATTGCTAGAATTGAGGCTATTAGCATATTACTTGCTTATGCTAACCATCATGATATCACTTTATATCAAATGTATGTGAAAAGTGCATTCCTCAACGGTAAGCTTGAGGAAGAAGTATATGTTGCTCAACCCCCAGGTTTTGAAGATCCAAAGAATCCTGACAAAGTCTTCAGCTCAACAAGGCCCTCGATGGCCTCAAGCAGGCCCCACGGGCGTGGTATGATACCTTGATGGAATTCTTCATGAAGAAAGGCTTCAAACCCGGTTCACTCGACCCGACTCTTTTCACTAAATCTTATGATGGTGAATTGTTTGTGTGCCAAGTATATGTTGATGATATTATCTTTGGCTGTACTGACCAACGTTATAGTGATGAATTTGCCTACATGATGAGTGAAGAATATCAAATGTCTATGATGGGAGAATTAAAATTCTTCTTAGGTCTTCAAATTCGTCAACAACGCAATGGCATATTCATATCTCAGGAGAAATACCTCAAGGATGTACTGAGGAAATTCGGCATGCAAGATTGCAAAGGCGTCAAAATTCCTATGCCCGAAAATGGTATTGACTTCGATCATAAGGTATACCGCTCCATGATTGGTTCTTTATTGTACTTATGTGCATCTAGGCCAGATATAATGCTTAGTGTTTGCATGTGTGCCCGATTTCAAGCTACACCGAAGGAATGACACCATAAGGCTGTGAAGCATATTCTTCGATATCTATCTCACACACCAACACTTGGATTATGGTACCCCAAGGGCTCGGCTTTTGATCTCATTGGATATTCTGACTCTGACTATGCTGGTGATCGTGTGGACCGCAAGTCAACATCTGGTACATGTCATTTCCTCGGACGATCTTTGGTCTGTTGGTCCTCGAAGAAACAGAACTGCATATCACTATCTACTGCTGAAGCTGAGTACATTGCCGCTGGTTCTTGCTGTGCTCAATTGCTATGGATGAAGCAAACTCTCAAGGACTACGGCGTCAACATGAAGAATGTGCCTCTCTTCTATGACAATGAGAGTGCCATCAAGATTGCTCACAACCCAGTTCAGCACTCGAAGACTAAGCACATTCAGATTCGTCATCATTTTCTTCATGATCATGTATTGAAGGGCGACATTTCTATTGAGCATGTGAAGACTGAAGAACAACTAGCCGATATCTTCACAAAGCCCTTGGATGAGAAGAGATTTAGCAAGTTGCGGTGTGAGCTAAATATCCTAGAATCTTCAAATGTTCTTTGAAAAGGACACTCATCCTAACACTTATGCAAAATTGATGACTTAGATGTGC
Organism: Triticum urartu; assembly: GCF_003073215.2. NCBI lineage: Eukaryota > Viridiplantae > Streptophyta > Magnoliopsida > Poales > Poaceae > Triticum > Triticum urartu. Next base: position 335,909,281 of record NC_053027.1, on the reverse strand, counting down.
AACACATGAAGAAACGTTTTTCTTCAATCAATGAAGAATAAAACTCTAAGTGTGAAGAAATTAACGAATAATTGATTCTCAGAACCCTATGATAATTGTATGCGGTGTCTGAAATCATCATTCTTATACGGTGGGTCACGCCACCACCAAAAGTTGAATTTCCTCAGTTGTTCATATTCTTCAACTTTGCATTGTCTTCACTGTTTCTGTTGTTTTTCTTCATGGGCTATATATATATGAGTTTATGTCCTCTACAACATTCACTTATTGCTAATTCTTCAAGTTGGTTTTTCTGCTAAGTGAATGTGATCGGACCCTTTCCCCCTCTATGCAATACTCGACCCAATCTGTTCACAAATTCTTCATGTGCGTTCTATTTGAAATTCGTTCGAAATCTTCACTATGTCCTTGTCAGCTGAAGAAATTGCGAATGGAACTTTAAAACCTATCTTATCTAAATTTTCGGCTTTGCTGCTCAAACTGTTCCGCATCCCACGATACACTTATCCTTTCACCCACGATCGCACACGATCTCCACCTCTTAGTACGTGGGTGACACATGTCAAGCGAATGAGAAGGGTCAGGGGCACGTTCATAAAATTTCTTTGGGCGAACAGTTTTTCACCGTGGCTATAAATACCCCTCTTCCCTTTCCTCACTTCTTTTACTCCGCTCGACCTCTCTCCAGCTCGAGCTTCTCAAACCCTAGCGCCGCCTCTACTTCATCGTCGCCGGTGAGGAAGAGCTTCACTGCCTTGACCTCGTCGCTGTCGTACTCGCGCCGGCCGTGGAAATATTCACTCCGTCGCCGCCGTAGCTGTCTTCCTCCGCCAAGTTAGGGCGTGGAAGATCCGCACTGACGATCTTCACCTCTCCACCTCACTATTCGTCGTGTTCTTCATCCAGGGTAATTAAAAGTTACTTTTACTGCCCTCGTTGATTCGAATGTTTTCTACAAAATCTTCAAAGGTGTTTTTCTTCAAATCCTCACACACTTGAACACCTCACATATCATCTATTCTTGATTCATTTCTTGAAGCTGCAAATTTCTCTTCAAGATTCCTCAATTGTGCGGATCTCTGATCTGTACAACTCTGGAACCTACGACTAAGAACGCTTAGTGAAATTCTTCAAGACTCATCTGGTCAAATTCCTCAAACTTGTTCTTTTTACAAAACCTTCTAAGAACGCATATGACCTCTCCAAATTCCTCGCAACTATACACTATTCACAGGTACTCATGCCAGCTGCTGAATCTCTAGGTTCTCGTCAACTTAACTCATTTGCAGCGTTCCTCGAAGAAAAGTTGCATACTTCTTCAGAAAATTCAATTGTTCAAATTCCTCAACTGAAGAAAATGGCTGATGGTAAGAAGCCACAGAAAGGAGAAAGAGGGCTGAGGTCAACACAATGTTTGAAATCCCTGACGACATATACAAAGATTACTACACTCCTGATGAGGCCAAGTTTGGAAAAGAGGACAAAAATCAGCGCAAGGTGCGCATTCAGAAGATAGAGAGGAGATGGGCAAGAGAGTGGAGGGAGTACATGTATGTTACTCCCAAGTACATGAAGAAATTCGCACTCAATCCTCCATGCCCAAGACCTCCATTGGCACCTGGCCAAGAAGTAGATCCCACCAGCCTCAAGCGCGGTGAGGACTATCCTGATGAATGGGCCAAGCGCCAAGCCAAGTTGGCTAAGCAAGCCAAAGAAGCAGCGAGGAAATTCAATGAAGACTCTGTTGCTGCTGCTGCCTCTGCTGAGGCCTCTCCTATCAAGCCGAAGAAGGCTATGTCAAAGAAGCCTGCGTGCAAGCCACGTGCTTCACCAACAGTGCCCTCAAGGCCAAGTTCCTCAGCAATGCCCTCACGGCCAGAATCCTCAAAGCCCTCACGGCCAATTCCTCATGCTGCTCCTACTCCTCAAAACTCCTCAGCTCTTCCTTCAAAGTCCTCGGCTGTTCCAACAAAGTCCTCAACACTTGTGCATCTTGCTTCGTGCCAAAGGACTGTAGATATCTCCATTGCCTCAGGTGTCTCAGCTAGTTCCTCAGCTGCACCAAATTCTTCAAAGGGACCCTCTCTACTGAAGATAAAGGCCACTGCTGGACGAGGTCCTCGCCCTAGTCATCAGAAGAAGCAGGTCGCCTTCCAAGAGCCGTCTGAAGAAGTCGAAGCTGATGATGATGAACTTGCTGAAATCATTAGAGATATGCAAGTCAGGGCTGCTAGAGCCAAGGGAACAGATGTGCCACTGCTTTTGGATCCCAAGTTGATCCTCGAATACATTGATGTTTGGCACAAGGACCCCAACACTCCCATGCCTAATTTCAAGCTGACTCCTGGCCAAAGTCACATGCTGACACACTTCATTCAAGGAGAAAAGTGGAAATTTGAGAAGGCCAGGCATATCAAGAAAGCGCGGTACAAGAAAGAGCGCTATCTGAAGAAAAACGTTATCTCTATGACAACTGAAGAACTTGTCACTATTCAAACTGAAATCAAGAAACTCAGTGATGAATTTGACGCATACCGCGCTGATTGGCTTGGAGCCAAGGTTTGTTTTGTAAGACTTGCTGATAACTTCACTTCCAATGTTGCTGCCCAAACGCAACAGGAAATTCCTCAGGTGGAAGCATCTGCTCAGCCGACTGAAGAACATGCCAGCACCACTGATGAAAATTAGGCTGTTGAAGAAAACATGAGTTCCAAGGCTGATTACTGCATTCCAGCCGCTGAAGAAATTGCCAGGGCATCCACTAGTGGTGCGCCTGAAGAAACTGAAGAAATCATGGCAACTGCATCAGTTGTGCCTGAAGAAAATCAACCAGATTCCTCTGCTCCTCCTGCGCCAACACCAACTCCGATCCTTCCATCTGCATCAGATGTGAAGAAGACCAAGGCTGCAGAGCGTGCAATAGTAAAGAAAAGGAAAGCATCAGCTGCTTCAGATTCTTTAGCTCCGAAGAAGATGAAGCCTATGACAAGTTCATTGGCAAATCCAATCGATGCTGTCCCAATCTGAACCATGCCATCAAAGAACCTTGTTCCTTTTGGTGAAGATTATGAGATCCCTAGCGGATCTAATGAATAAAATCATTCTGCTGCTTCGTCAGAGCAGATTGATGAAGAAATTGAAGTGGATGAGATCCCTTCAACACCTATCATTTCCTCGCCTCTGCCTCAGTTCACTGCTGAAGAGGCTGGCGTTGAAGAAATGGAAGATGAAGATGTGGACGTTGGCTGCTCCACACCAGTAATGAGTGATGAATTCTGCGAAAGTCAGCATCCAAACTCTCCAATGTTCACACTGTTGCAGCAAATACCTCAGTCCCCTGCACAAGCTGTTCAAATGGGCTTTGAAGAAACTCACCCGACTTCATCTGTACATGAAGAAATTCCAGCCACTAGTGCTAAAGAAACTGCTGCTAATGAACATCTGAAGACGCAGACTGCCACTGAAGAGAAACCCGAAATTCCTCAGCCTGAAGAACCTGAGATTGCAATTCCTGAGGTCGTGATGCAACTCACTGACACTCCTCTGCCCAAGCCAAAGGATCCATTCTGACGCAAGCAAAAGTTCAAGGCTGATGATTTCTTTGGTGAGCACGTATTCTTCGGAGACTACAACCCATATGATTCTGCTTGCATAAGGAAGAGGCATTTCTGGACTGCTAGTCAAGCAAATTTCTATTCCTTAGTGCTGTTCAACAAAGAGAAAATCTTCTACCATGAGCACATTCCTCACGTGGATATGGAATGTCTGCCGTGCTTCGTGCCAGTCCTCAGTGTTCTTCACGACGCTGGACTGTTAAATTTTTGCTCTGACATCTGCGATTGGAATGAAGAACTGATTCTTCAATTTTATGCAACGTTGCACATCACAGGAAACTCTGAATATGTGAAATCATGGGTTCTGGACTGGATGTCTGAGAACACTCACTACACAGCACCAGCTACTGAATTGCTTCGTGCCTTACCACTCAGTCCTCCCCTTAAAGAAGCTTGTTGCATCTACAGTGAACCTGATCTTACAAATCACTACATGCAGGTTCTGATGAAACCTTTGAAGCCAGGTCAGGCCCCACGAACCAAATTCCTCGTGAAGGAATTACTTTATGTGCCCAGAACTGTCTATCATATTCTTACGAGGACAATGAGTCCTATCAAAGGCCACGACTCATATGATGAGCAAATTGTTGGCATCATGAAGAATCTGGTATTCAACATCGTTCATGGCATTCCTATCAATTATCACGATTTCTTCACGAGGACTCTGGCAAATGTTGCACTGTCTCCGTTTGAGCTGAAGCCTTCTGCACCTTGGATTATGAGATTCCTCAGGACAAGGTCTTCACTCAACTACAAGGCTGATTTTCAGAATCACCTTAGCCATCTTCCCCTGAATGAAGTCCTCAAGAAGGCTTTTGCTTCCACTGATGAAAAGGGCAAGGCACCAGCTGTCATTGATGAAGGCATTCGTCCATTGGATGGACAATTTCGCAAAGCTGCATCTTATTCCACCAATGATGACTCTGCCACACATGACTCTGCCAATGCACCCAAGTCTACTCCTCAAGCCACAGCTCCACGTGTGATGACTGACCATGAGCTTCTGCTTAGTCTTCACCAGAAGGTGGATCGAAACCATAAATGGGTTAAGCGTCAGTTTGGTTCATTTCTTCACAACATGACTGCTACACACAATGCAGTGAAGAAAAACCGTTACTACCTCCATGAAGTGTTCGGTCGCACCTGGGCCATTCTGTCACATCTGTATGGTGAAGAAGATTTGAAGAAAATGGGTCTCAAGGAAGATTTTGACTGGTCTGCACCTCCACCGAAGAAATTCAAGAAGGTCAAGGTTCCTTCCTTGGTGGCCAGCTCATATTCTTCATCACGCGACACTGATTAGAATGAAGACTTGGACGACACTGCGGCAGGCCCTACTATGACAAACGACCCGAACAACGCTGGCGCTCCATCATCAACTTGATATTCTTCAGGGGCGTTAGTCCTCATATTCGATCCTTTTGGTCATTTGATGACAAAGGGGGAGAATTTTGAGTTAGTCTTCAAGCGGGTCTCTCTATATGGGCATTTTTATTTGTTAAGTTACAACTCCCGTTCTTTTGAGACCTTTATTGGAACGAGTTGTAAACTTAAACCCGATGGTGCTCTGATACTTTTGATGTGTTTTTCTGCATGCTTATTCCTCATATATGCTAATGCACGCATGCTGAATTACATCAGTCACCATATTTCATCAAGCATTTCAAATTCTTCATTGTGATATGTCAAATGTGTGTATGAATTACAAGATATAGGGGGAGATCTCCATGATTCTACTCTTCAAGTGTGCAATGCTTCAAAAGCAAATATCTCACCATGCACATATTCAGGGGGAGTTCTTCTATATCTTGCAATCAAATTCCTCAATATCAGTATTTACACTTCATATGTTTATCCCCGTTGAAAACTTAATCTATATTGTCATCAATCACCAAAAAGGGGGAGATTGTAAGTGCAACTAGTGCCCCTTAGTGATTTTGGTGTATTGAAGACTTATAGGTTAAGGGACTAATGCGTTTGTGAGTGTACACAGGTCTATAAGTCTATGAGGAGTTTGATATTTATAGAGAAAGTCGACCCCTCAAAATGAAGTTCTTCGACTGAAGACTTTGGATTTCTGAAGACTTTTTGAAGACTTTGAAAGTGAAGAAATTGGTGTGACCTTGAAGACTTGGTATTCATTGGAGGAACATGAAGCGTGAAGACTTTTGTTTTCGTAGTTTCATTTTCTCTTTCTTGAGTCATAGGAAACACCGACTGTTAAAGGGGGTCGAGGAAATACTAAGGAAAAATTTCCATGTGATGCTCAACTCAAAATCCTACACCTACCAATCCCTTCGAGTGAAGCCATTAGAAATCTCATACAGTCCAGTCATATTCTTCAGTGACAGAGACAAAGTTCTTATGGTCTCTGAGGAATTTGTTCTGACTGAGGAGCTAGGAATTTGCCAGTGCAGATTGCCTATACAGTGAGGAACATGATAGCCCTAAGGATTTTGCTACTCAAAATTCCGACCGTTGCTGTGCTATGCGCCAGCTGTCCCAAAATATCTACCCACCTAACGGTCATATCATTGAAGGGCATTTATGTCTTATCATGTCGGGCTGCTCCCTAGGCTATAAATAGCCGCCCCCTACAACCACTAGCTGGTTGGATGCTCCGAGAGAAACTGATACTTGTCATTTGAGAGCAATCCATCCTCCGAGGACTTTGAGGGAAAATCATCAAGTGAGGAAAAACCCAAACCCAAACACCTACAAACCCCAAGTGATTGAGCATCACTGAAGAGATTGAACCTGCGTGGATCCGACGCTTGTTACCTTTGAAGACTGTGCTTCTTCCAGACGGTTAAGCGTCATGGTCTAGAGCATCCAAGAGGAATTGTGGATCGCCGAGTGACCAAGTTTGTGAAGGTTCGGAAGTCACCTGAAGACTTACCACGAGTGATTGGGCGAGGTCTGTGTGACCTTAGCTCAAGGAGAATACGGTGAGGACTTGGTGTCCCGAGCTGCGTGTTCAGGACTGGGTGTCCGGGACTGTGTGTCCTCGAGTTTAAATACTCAGCCGCTCCAACCAGATGTACAACTGAGACAGTAGTTGGAACTGGTGTACCAAATCATTGTCTTCACCAAGCCAACTGGTTCTATTTCTTCAACTCTTTCATTCCTCATAATTGTGTTGTGTGATTGTTCATATATGTGTTTGATGACTTTGACTGAAGACTTTCTCAATTTCCTCAGTTCAATTTCTTCAGTCAGTTTGTCTTCATCCTGTGTTATCCTGTGCTTACGCTTCCTGTACTCTATGCCTGTCTTCATTTCATCATGATGACTATGCTTGTGTTCTGTTATGTTTACTTTTGAGTACTTATTCCGCTGCTAGCAGTTCTTCGCTAAGGAATTTCCTCACCTGCAAATTCCTCAGTGAAGAATTCATAAAAATCGCCTATTCACCCCCCTCTAGTCGATATAACGCACTTTCAATCACCAAGGTATCTCAGCAGCTTCAGGAAGCAAGAGCAATACGCGGCGACCGCCGCCCACCTGGCATTGCTCCCCACCCAGGCGAGGGTGGTGAGTTGCGCGTCTGCATTGACATCCCAGGGCTCAATCGAGCCGTGTCTCAGGAGCGCTTCTGGCCTTCGCGTGATGGGCACTGTGAAGGTCCACCTCACAGCTACGTTCGTATGCCGCTCGGCTTGTCGAGCGTGGCTGCTACCTTCTTGCGCAACCTGCGGAGCTTCATGGCAGGCCAGGAGGCCAGGCACCACGCAGTCCTGGCGGAGATGGTGACGGTCCTCAAGGAACCGCCTGGACCCCAGAGCCTCCCGAGGCTCAGGGCCCCGGCGGCTCGTGAGGAGCAACCCCTTCACCGCCATCAACACCCCTCCATCAACGGAACCAGGTGACATTTTACAAGTTCATTTAGCTGAGAGCGCCCAGGGGGCTGCATTATTCCCAGGCCGCGTGGGTCCGTCCCTGTGGCATGTATCCCTTCCTTTTTATGTCTTTAGTTTACCTTGCTGGGGGCGCCCTTCGGGCTGCATCATCCCCAAGCCGCTCGGGCCTGACCCAGTGGCAGGTATCATTCATGCATTTACCTGAGCTAGGTTGCCTTTCGTGCTTAATCTATCTATGACTATCACCTGGTTGATTGTCGCCCATCGCGGGAGCCGCACGCCGGTCGTCTTTATTCAGGCCTGTCCCTGCAGCGTCGATAAATCCAACGGCCGAGCTCTGTCTGGCGGGCCAGCCCCGTTCACGTCACCTCCTGGGGCCGTTGGTGCTTGGCTTTCTCAAGCGATAACCTCAGGAGATTCGTTCGGCACAGGTTGTCTAACCGCCTCGCAGGACCAAGACAGCGAACAAGAACCAAGACGAGGTGCAACCCACCTTGAGGTAGGGCCTCGTGAGTCCCGCGCTGGCTCACGAGTGGCCTGACACACCTCGTCTAGCCCTGCTGTGCAAGACACGTGCCAGGGCGGGGCTGTACACGCCCTGGGGGCTCTCCGCAGTAGGGAGTCCCCTCCCATGTACCAGTGGAAGCACCATGCTCCATGCTGGCAGTCGACACTGCCGAGGAGCGGCTATGCCCGTGGAAGTGTGGAAGCGCCATGGTCCGTCCTGGTGATAAACAACTGAGGGCGGCCTCACGGTCGTATCAACCTCAGGGAGCCTCCGGGCTTGGTGTCTGGCCTCAACCCAACGCCTGCCCTCGGGAGAGCCGTGCGAGGGGGCTGGGCATGGGGGCTACAATCGGGTCACGCCCAAGCGTACGCCACCCCGCCAGGTCCCTCAGACTTGGTCGTCGCGCGCCCTCCCAAGCGGAGCTAAGGTATGAAGGTCGTTTGAACGTCAAGGGGGACTCCTGAGCATCGCGACTCAGGAGCCTAACTGACCACGTAGCCCCTCACTCCTTGGTCCGTCCTGGTCTCCGGTCGGGCCAACGGCGGTTGAGGTATGCACGGGGTCGGGCCCTGTCGACGTACAACATAAGACCAACCATTGCATCTCCTTTCCACAAGTTGTTTGCGCGTCAAGGGGGACTCCTGAGCATCGCTACTCAGGAGCCTAACTGTTCATGTAGCCCCTCACTCCTTGGGTTCGTCCTGGTCTCCGGTCGGTCCAACGGCGGTTGAGGTATGCGCGGGGCCGGTTCTGCAGACGTAGAACATAAAGCAAATAGGAAGAAAATCACAAAATCTTGAAGCAAATATTACAATACATATTGTTCTTTGAATACGAAACACAAGTTTAAACGCCTCCACGAGGCACGCTACACGCTGCAGGAGTTTCAGCAGGGAAGAAGCCTCAAGCGAGTCATCCCTCGACACCACGGGCACCTGCAAGAGGTACCCCCTCCTGGGTGGCGTCTTCTTCACCCGCACCACCGGTCGAAGGCGCAGGGGCGAAGGCATCGAACTTCTCCAGCAGGGCTTCCACCTGAGCCTTCACGGCTGCAGCAGAAGCCGCACAATGCTCCTCGTCCACAGGCTCCAGCAGCTCATCAAGGCGGGCGGCAGGATCGCAAAGATGGAGTTGGCTCAAGATGCGCGTCAGCGCAGCTGAAGAAAGGACGCGAGCCTCTGCCTCTGCCATGGGGCTGATGCCACGCACGACTTCCTCAAGCGCATCGACCAAGTAGGGAAGCAACTAGGCGGGGCAGTCCTCATCAGTGGCCAATGGCTTCTCCAAGCCCTTCTCATAGAGTGACTTCAAGGCCTCGTGAGACCTCTTCTCCAGAAGCACGAAGGCCGCGCGGTCCTCGGCCAGAACCTTCGCCTTGGTGTCAAGATCGACCCCCTCCGCCTCCACCTTCCGCTCCAGCTCCTCCAGCCGGCTGCATTCAATGGCCTGCACCTTCGCCAACTCCCCCAGCTCGGCGTCACGGTTCTGGACGGCGTCCTCCCGGGCCTTCATCTCCTCCTCCTTCGCCTGACAATAGCGAGCTTCTTCTGCATGCTCATCTCGCAGACTCTTCAGCTCGTCCTCCAGTGCCCGGCAGCGGTCATGGGCGGCTTCGGCGTCCTTCAGTGCCGCCTCGTGATCGGCCATAGCTTGAGCGACAGCACGCTTCTCCTTCTCGACGGTCATCGCGGCTTGGCTTAGCGCCGCTCAGACTGCGGCGTTAGACTAAAGCCAGCCAGAGGCCAGCTCTAGGCGCCCGGCTACCAGGTGTGGATCCACGCTCAGGAGATCTTCCCGTAGCTGAGTCATCTCTGAAAGGGCACGCTCCAAGACAGTGGGGGAGGCAGAAGAACCTGGGAGTAACGACACATGAGGAGGAAGAGGCGTCGTCATCATCATGGCCTGGGACGCAGGAAGCTCCTGAGCCCCTTGGACCTCAGCACCCGAGACGGACGCTGGCACCTCCCGAGTCAGCGGCGCTTCGGGGGCTGACTCCTCCTGAGGATACTCCACCCAGCCTCGCAAGGATGATCGGACTGGAGAAGCGCGAGCACCGTCCCCACCTTTTCTCATGGAGAGGGGCGCGGTCGCAGGAGGCGACCCGGACTCAGGCAGCACCACCTCGCTCTCCCTTCTCCTCTTCACCGCAGGCGTCAGCCTGGTTGCACAACAAGGGAAAAGAGTCGGAAACAAGCACCAATAGCAAAGACAAGAACGAATGACAAGAGGCCGTAGTATAAGCAAGAACAAGATGAAGCTCAAGAACTTACTTGTCCACAGCAGCGTAGTCCACCCTCTGCTTGGTGAGCTTAAAGCCGGAGAGCTTCACAACCTGAGGCGCGGGTGCGCCAGCTCCGGAAGCAGAAGCAGGAGCGGCAGCCGGGTCGAAAGCGGCTCCAGGAGGCATTGGAGCAGAAGAAGCGTCCCGGGAGATCAACGTACATCGGTCCCTCGTTGGGACGACGGGCGGCTCTCCCCTCTTCGGGCGGTCGCCGGCATCGGCGTCGTCAGGAAAGGCGCGGAGGATGTCGGCTCCCCCATCCTTCGGGGGTCACCTCCGAGTCTTCCTCCTCCTCCTCTTCCTCCCCGCGGGACTCACCAGAAGATAGCTCCACCGGCATCGGCGCCGCAGGGGCCCCGGTTAGCACCGAAGGCACCAGTCCACGCCCGTCAAAGGTCGGCCTGGAGGCCACGACCAACACCCCATCCTTGTGGCCGAACAGGGTAGCGAACACATTCGGCGGATACTCCTGATCATCCCCAACCAGAAGGCAGAGAGTTGCGGCTAGCTCCTCGCCGGACAAGGCCTTTGGGCTCAAGCGAAGCTTGTCCTCTTCGTCCCCAAGCTCCCACAAGGGGCACATGCGGGCTTGAAGCGGGGCCACGCGCAGCATCAGGAATTCCCTCAGGAGCATGGCCCCTGTAATCTTCGCTGCCTTCGCGTTGCCCGGCTTCAGGTCGGACTTCATCTGCTCCAGCACCAACTTCGCCCGCTCGTCGGTGAGCTTCCCACAGGACCACCCCTTGTCGGACTGGGGCATCTCCGTCGGCAGCGTCAAGCGTGGGTGGATGCATTAAGCATCCACCATGGCCCACTTGCTCCGGAAGCCGTCGGCTTTCTTCCCCGTCTTTGAGATCGAGTTGGCCTTGCCGGCCGCGATGAAATTGACACACCCGGAGGCGTGACCCTCCTTGGCGCGGAGGAAGAAGATGTGGCGCAGAAGGGCTACACACGGCATCACACCGAGGTATGCCTCGCAGTAGTAGGCGAAGATTGACAAGAGAAGGATAGAGTTGGGATGAAGATGCAGCGCCTGCAGCCCGTAGAGATCAAGGACCTCGTAAAAGAAGTCAGAAAAGGGGGGAACCAGCCTAGCGGCGATGCAGTGCCTGCAGCCCGTAGAGATAAGGTTCTTCCCACGGGCTCAGGCACGTTGGAGCCGGCCCGAAGTCCAGTCTTCCCCTTCTTGTTGCTTTCCCCCGCTGTCAGCAAGCGCGTGGCGGCGAGGTTCTTCTCCGAGACGTTGGGCGTGTCGAGAGCTGGCTCGTACCAAGCTGGCGACGAGGCGGGCTTGACCCTCCGGGGCGCCATTGGTCGCCGATACGGGAAGGATGGGAGTAGATCTGGAGATTCCGGAGGAAGGGTGCAAGAAAGGGGATCTGAGCAAGATGAAAGGAAGCAGTGAAAGCAAGCGCTGTCTACGCCAACCTTTTGACAGTCGGGTAGTTGCCGAGGCAGCATGGGGAAGCGCAGAAGCCCACGTCCAATCAACCGCCATGCATCGACCAAGGCTGTAGGCTATTGGGGCCCACGACGCTCCACACTTGCCCCTTGGCTTCGCCTCGAAGCCAAGCCCGAGCGCGCCTTGGGCCCGGGGGCTGCTGTCGGTGTTCTGGGAATGAGGGTCCCCAGACTTGCCTGCCGCGGCCCATGGCGTGGCTCTGCGGGCGGGCCCGTACGGCCCATCTTCACGAACAAGCTTTCAAGACCCTCGCGAGGGGCCAAGCCTGGCGAGGCGGACGACACAAGAGCTCCTCAGGAGCGGCCTCACAAGGCTGGCTCGTGGGGGGAGGAGAGTTCAAAGGAAGGCAAACCTCGCGAGGTTCCAGTGACATAAGCCATGACGACCAAGGCCAGGCGGGCGCTAGCGCGCACAGTGTCCTTGTGTTCCTCTTTGGTGCCAAGGGAGCAAGCACAGGCGCGGAGTACCGAGGCGTCAAGAAAAGATTTCCATATCAGTGCAACGAGACCAAGACCAGCAGGATGGCAAGACGGAGGTCACCATGGAGCCCAAGACGGTGTCACCAACAGAGCCTTTTGCAGGCGAAGACCGCTTTGTCTTGATAAGTTGTACTAGCTGTCCCCTTTCAAATTGGCCATTGTTGGTTCCCTCCTGCTCAATATTTGGGGAGAGGACCAGGGCCTCTATAAATAGGACTAGCCACCACCATAGCTAGGGGGATCGATCGGATGGATCGAGAGAGACCAGAGCTACCACAAGTTCACTGAGCACAAGAACACCTCTCCTCAGGAGGCTGTTCTTCCCCTTGTACTGTTCATCCTCAGCCCAAGAGGCAATCCAACACCACCACACTGGAGTAGGGTATTACACCACAACGATGGCCTGAACCAGTATAAATCTAGTGTCCTTGTGTTGCGAGTTCATTGATTTAGCCCGTGAGAGATTAGCGAAGTTAGGGTGTGGATCGGTAGGGGGAGATCTTCGCTCGCACCCCAGTGTTCGAACCTTGAGGGTTTTCCCGGAACCCGTGATCCGACAGGTGTCCTTTCCCAGTGACAGCAGGGGCAGCAAGGCACGTATTGTACTGTTTCCATCGAGGATAAAAAGATGGGGTTTATATCATATTACTTGAGTTTATCCCTCTACATCACGTCATCTTGCCTAATGCGTTACTCTGTTCTTATGAACTTAATACTCTAGATGCATGCTGGATAGCGGTCGATGTGTGGAGTAATAGTAGTAGATGCAAAATTGTTTCGGTCTACTTGTCAGGGAGGTGATGCCTATATACATGATGATGTCTAGATATTCTCATAACTATGTGTGTCGGATTTCTGGTTCCGGCAGACCCTTGAGGTTCGAACACTGGGGTGCGCGTGGAGATCTCTCCCCTACCGATCTACGTCCGATCCTCTCGTGCAAACTAAGATGAAAATGATGAACAACACAAGAGACACAAGGTTTATACTGGTTCGGGCCACCGTTGTGGTGTAATACCCTACTCCAGTGTGTGGTGTGGTGGATTGCCTCAGGGGCCGATGATGAATAGTACAAGGGAAGAACAGCCTCGCAAGGGGTGTTCTTGAGCTGGTGCGGACTGCTAGGGTGAGTTCCGTCGCCTCTCTCTCTCTCTCTTTTCTAGGTTTCTACCAGATCTCTAGATGTCCCTCTACTCTGTGTGGCTAGCTCTACTTATAGAAGCCCTGGGCCTCTCCCCAAATAATGAGCGGGAAGGGTGCCAACAATTGGCCATTTTGAAGGGGAACATATAGTACAAGTTATCCTAACCAAAGGTGGTCTTCGGCTGCCAAAAGCACTGGTGATGACGCCGTCTTGGGCTCCATGGTGACCTCCATCCGGCCGTCCGGCTGGTCTTGGTCTCATTGCACCGGAATGGTAACCTTTGCCTGATGCCTTGGCCTGTGCTTGCCCCCTTTGCACCAAAGGGGAAACAAGGACCCTGCGCAGGCCGGCGCCCGCCTAGCCTTGATCGTCATGGCTTGCGTCATGGGTTCCTCGCGAGGTACCCCTGCATTGATCTCTCCGCCTCCTCGCGAGCCTGCCTGATGAGGCCGCTCTTGAGGAAGCTTCCTGTCGTCCGCCCCGCGAGGCTCGGCCCCTCGCGAGGGTCTTGAGCTTGGGCTGATGAAGATGGGCCGTACTGGGCCCTTGCCGGAGCCACGCCGCAGGCCGCAGGTAGGCAAGTCTGGGGACCCCCGTTCCCAGAACGCCGATAGTAGCCCCCGGGCCCAAGGCACGCACGGGCTTGGCTTAGCAGAGAAGCGAAGGGACAAGTACGAAGCGCCACGGGCCCTAATAGCCTACGGCCTTGGCCGCCGCGTGGCGGTTGACTAGACATGGGCGTATGCGCTTCCCATGATGCCTCGGCGACCGCACGACTTGACAAGTCCCTGCATGCAGAGAAACCGGTCATGATTACCTGCGATCGTGGCGCTTGGCGGCTGGCCTCCTCCAGCTATAAGTACGGGGCTGGGCGAGCCCCTTCAGTCCATCCCTTCTTGTTGCTCCTCTCCTTCTTCTTGGCTAATCGCCGTCCCCATGGCCCCAAAGAGATTCTTGGCCGCGGAGAAAGGAAAGGCCCCCCGGGCAGGGCCTGACCCTCCCCCGACCAAGCGCGGCCAAGGCCGCCCTCGCAAGTACACCACGGTCCCTGTGGTAGCCTCCCGCGGTCATGGAGGCGGTTCCCTGCGCGGTGGTGAGTGCCTGGTTGCCGACGGGGGGCATGCCGTGGGTGTGCGCCCCCCTAGTCCACGCTTCCGCTCTGGGGAGGTGCTGCCAGAGTTCGTCGTGTGGTCGGCGGACCCATCCAGCTCCCGGCTCCAGCTCCCACGTTTCTTCGTAGATGAACTGCCGGCCAGCGCTCGGTGCGGCTTCTGGCTCCAGGCAGACGGCTGCTGCAGCAGGGCCTCCTGGGTTTCCCTGGAGGTCTCCATCTCTGGGAACGAGGCCCTGATGCGCGGCTGGCAAACGTTTGCCTGCACGCGAGGCCTGGGCCAGTGGTGTACCCTGTACTTCAAGTTCGATGGCGACGCCACCCTCTACGTGACGGTGTTTGGGGAAGATGGTCGCCGTGCCGGGTGCTGCCCTGAAGACGACGACCGCGGCCGCCTGCCCAGCCCCGGCACTGACCAGGATGAAGATGGCGACTGGCGTACAGGCGGCGGTGCTCGGGGTTCGCCAACTTTCGGCGACTCCTCCTCAGGCAGCAGCTCCTCCAGCGGTGGTCGCAACCAGCCCCCGCACCGTCACACCCGCCTGGGTGAAGGCAGCGGGTCCACCCGCCGCCGTGCCCTAGTGAAGCGAGAGGAGGCGTCCGCCTGAACCCCAGGAGCAGATCGAGCTTTTGTTGTAGGCTGTTGTTGGACAAGTCGTGTCCATTTTGTTTCCTTCCTTTCCTGCGTAAGAAGAAGGTAGTAAAGGGCCCCGTGGGGGCGTGTTAGAACTGTTGCTGTCAAGTGTCGTGTTGCTTTTGCCATTTCTGCGCTATGTTTTTGTGCTGTGTGTCCATGTGCGGGAGTCATTTGAGCTTGGTGGAGCTTGACGCGGCCCTCGCCTCCGGAGGCTGAGGCCTCGCTGTGCGCTTCATGCCCTGCAAGGATTAGTTAGAGGGGTAGCTTATGGTCTTGGTTATGGGGGCAATCAGCCTAGGTCCTGCGCTCGTGTCGCGATGCCCGTGGGGCATGGACTGGGAGGGGTGCTCCCGCAGAGGACTCGGATAGGGAAGCTCCGAACAATCGGGGCAGAAAACACTCGCGAGGGCGCCCGCGACTCCCTCGCGAGACTTGTGCGAGAGAAAACGAGGCAAGCGAGCGAGAAAGACAAAGAGTCACAAGGCAGGAACGTCAGCAACTCCAATAAAACTTCAAACGGGGATAAAAAAGCCAACTGCAGAAAGCAAATGGGAAAGCCGCGTCCGACACCTATTCTAGTCTTCGATGTCTTCTCACCAGCGCTAAGCTAAGTGCTGCCACTGGGCGTGGGCGGGAGCCCCCGAGGCCCAAGGGCGGCACTCCGGAGACTCCGGGGCGTGTACAGCCCCACTCATTATTACGTGAGAGTGTCACGGGAGGCAAGCTTCACATGCATTTTCCTTCTTCACAGGCACCGGGCCTTTCCCAAAACACAACAGCTTCACAGGCATTCGCCTTCTTCACAGGCACTGGGCCTTTCCCAAAACGCAGCAGCTTCACAGGCATTCCCCTTCTTCACAGGCACCGGGCCTTTCCCAAAACGTGATAGCTTCACAGGCATTGGCCTTCTTCACAGGCACTGGGCCTTTCCCAAAACGCGATAGCTTCACAAGCATTGGCCTTCTTCATAGGCACTGGGCCTTTCCTAGGCGCTAGGCCTCGCTCAGGGGTAGAACCTCCGGAGATGTTGAATGTTCCATGCGTTCTGGACGGGTACTCCCTCTGGAGTCTCCAAGCGTGCGGAGCCAGGCCTTGAAACATGAACAACCTTGAACAGGCCCTCCCACATGGGAGAGAGCTTGTGCAGCCCCTCCCTAGAGAGAACCCATCTGAGCACAAGATGCCCTACCTCAAGGGTCCTAGGGCGGATGTTGCGGCAGTGGTATCTCCATAGTGCCTGTTGATACCTTGCCGCTCGCAGTGCGGCTTCCCGACGGTGTTCCTCCCCCAGCACGAGATCCGTCCCCCGCATGGCGTCCTGCTGAGCCTCGTCGAATGCCAGGACCCGTGCGGAGCGACACCTGACCTCGTGAGGGAGAACAACCTTTGCTCCGTAGACGAGGAAGAACGGGGTCTCGCCAGTCGGCTTGGTCGCTGTCGTGCGGATTGACCACAGCACGGACTGGAGCTCGTCGTACCAGCCCCTGCCGCAGGCTTCCAGCTTCTTCTTGAAGGTCCTAGCTTTGAGGCCCCTCAGAACCTCCGCGTTGGCCCGCTCGGCCTGGCCGTTGCTCCGGGGGTGTGCTACTGAAGCATAGCATATCTGCGTTCCAAGGTTAGCACAATACGTTTTGAAGAGATTACTGGTGAATTGTGAACCGTTGTCGGTGATGATGCGGTTGGGCACCCCAAATCGACTCACGAGGCCCTTGATGAATTTGACCGCTGCGCCTGCCGGGATTGTGTGGACGGCTTCCACCTCAGCCCACTTGGTGAATTTGTCCACGGTGACGTAGAGGTAGCGATAGCCCCCTGGCGCCCGAGGAAACGGGCCCAGAATGTCGAGCCCCCAAACTGCGAACGGCCATGAGAGGGTATAGTCTGTAGACCCCCCGCAGGCTGATGGATCTTCTTAGCGTGAAACTGGCAGGCCTCGCAAGCCTTCACAAGCTCAACGGCGTCGTTGAGTGCTGTGGGCCAATAGAATCCACTATGGAACACCTTGCCGATGAGGGTCCGTGACGACGAGTGGTACCCGCAGTCTCCACCGTGTATGTCTGCCAGTAGCTCCTTCCCTTGCTCTCAGGAGATGCAACGTAGGGACATGTCATTCGGTCGCTTCCTGTAGAGCTCTCCATCCCTGATGCAATAAGACGTGGCCTGCCGCGCCACACGCTCCACTTCCTCCTCATTCTCTGGCAGAGTCCCTTGCATCAGGTAGTTCTTGAGCTCCGGGATCCAACACCCTTCCTGAGGCTCTAATGCTAGGAGCAGGCGTGCCCCTGAGGCTGGGCCATAGACCGGGGCTCGTGAGGCAGGCGGCTGAGGGAGCTCCTCCCTTGGTTGGACCGTGCTCGACAGCGACGGCACCGCCGAGGGTTTGAAGAGCCGCTCCTCAAAGACGCCAGGCTCCTGAGGCAGCCGCCTAGATGCCCTCTTGGCAATGTCATCAGCCTCCTGATTGGTGCCGCGAGGCACATGCTGCAACTCCAGTCCCCAGAACTGTTTCTCCATCTTGCGAACCTCAGCGAGGTAGGCTTCCATGTGCTCGTTCGTTGGCTCGTATATCTTGTTGGAGAAGTTGACGAGGAGCTGCGAATCGCCCTTGATGATGAGGCGCTTCACCCCTAAGGCAGTTGCGGCCTTCAAGCCCGCTATTAGGCGTTCGTACGCCGCTATGTTGTTGGAGACCTTTTCTTCGTGCTGGAAGCAAAGTTGCACGGCGTAGTAGAGTTTGTCCTGGGTAGGGGATACGAGCACTGCGCCAGCTCCCGCACCGTGTCGGGAGAATGCCCCATCAAAGTACATGACCCAGCCATCCGGTGCTTCACTTCCCGGGGAAAGTGATCGGTCTTCGCCTTCCTCGAGACCCGGCGCTTCTGCCCATTCTGCCACAAAATCCGCTAGCGCGGCTCCCTTGATGACTCTGGTCTTACTGAATTCTAGCTGAAATGCCTGTAGCTCGATGTTCCATTCAGCAACACTTCCAGCTGAGTTGGGGATCCTGAGCACTCTTTCCAAGGGGTATGCTGAGACGACTTTGATGGGATGTCCTTGGAAGTAGTGGCGCAGCTTGCGTGAGGCCACTAGTAGCGTGAGGAGGAGTTTTTGAGGCATGGGATACCGTGCCCTTGCGTCCCGTAGCACCATGCTGACGAAGTACACGGGATGCTCGACGAGGTTGAGGGTGCTGGCGCTGCTTGCGTCCTCCAGAGGTCGAGGCGTCTCTTGAGACGACGGAGCTCCCAGTGCTTGGTCGCCTAAAGGGGCCTCTCCTGCTCCGGGTGCGTTCTCCTGCTGCGGCTGTTCCTTTCCAGCCGCGGTTGCGGCCTTCGGGAGGCCCTCCTGGCTCTGCTTTGCTTCAGTTCAGACGGTCGATGCGGCCTTGGCACAACGCTCCTCCCTGACCGCTACCAGGGCTGCGCTAGCGGAGTAGGGGGTGGCCGCAAGGTAGAGCACCAGGGGCTCCCAAGGACGCGGAGCTACCATCACTGGTGGACTGGTAAGGTACCTCTTGAGGTCTTGGAATGCCTTGTCGGCCTCTTCAGTCCATTCGAAGGGGCCCTTTTTCTTCATCAGCTTGAAGAAGGGCAGCGCTCGTTCCCCCAGCTTGGAGATGAAACGCCCCAGCGCAGTTACACGCCCGGTGAGCTTCTGCATTTGTCTGAGGGTCCTTGGCGGGCTCATGTCTTCGACTACCTTGACCTTCTCCGGGTTGGCCTCGATGCCCCTGTGGGATACTAGGAAGCCCAGGAGCTTGCCCAAGGGGACTCCAAACACGCATTTCTCCGGGTTGAGCCGTAGATCCACTTCGTTGAGGCTCGGAAAGGTTTCCTCCAGGTCCTGTATCAGGGTTTTTGCCTCCCGAGACTTCACCATGCTGTCGTCGACGTAAGCCTCAGCGTTCCTCTCGAGCTGCCGGCCTAAAGTGATGTGCATCATCCGCTGAAAGGTTGTGCCTGCGTTGCGCAACCCAAATGGCATGCACGTATAGCAGTACACCCCACATGGGGTTAGGAAAGAAGTCTTCTCCACGTCTTCCACTGCCATCTTGATCTGGTGATAGCCCGAGAAGGCATCCAGGAAGCACAATAGGTCACATTCTGCGGTAGAGTCGACTATCTGGTCAATGCGGGGGAGCGGAAATGGGTCCTGCAGGCAGGCTTTGTTGAGGTTGGTGAAGTCGAGCACATGCGCTCCTTTCCTCCCTTTTTCGGCACAACGATCGGATTAGCCAGCCAATCAGGATAGCGTACCTCGTGGATAACTCCTGCCGCCTCTAGCTTCCGGGTCTCTTGAACGATGAAAGCATGTTTCTCAGTAGACTGCCGCCTTGCCTTCTGCTTCACGGGGCGCACATTGGGGCACATGTTGAGGTGATGCTCAATCACTTCCCTTGGGACCCCTGCTAACTGATCAGGTTCCCACGCAAACACCTTCTTGTTCACACGCAGGAACCCGATCAGGGCTTTCTCCTGCTCGGGCTCGAGGTTGGCCCCTATGGTGAAGGTGGCGCTAGCGGACCCGTCCTCGTCGACTTGTACCTGCTTGGTTTCTGCCTTGTCTTGGGCGAACAACTGCTTCTTTTTAGCCGGCGCAGCCCCCTTGGGCTCAAGGGCGTCGGTGCCAGTGGGCTGCACCACCGCGGCCGCCCTGAAAACAAGCTAGAGTACCTGCAACGCATCCCTTGTGTCTCTTGACACGGTGAGGACGCCGCTGCTCCCAGGCATCTTCATGAGGTTGTACGCCGGGTGAGTTGCTGCCATGAACCAAGCCAGGGCCGGATAGCCGAGGATGGCGTTGTAGGGGAGGCCGATGGGGGCGATGTCGAAGTCGATCAGCTCCGTGCGGAAGTTGTCGCAGGTGCCGAAGGTCACTGGGAGGCGGATCTGTCCCAACGAGGCGGTGGAACCGGTTCCGACGCCCGAGAAAGGCCTGCTGGGTCGGAGCCGCTCCAGCGGCACGTGGAGGAGGCTGAAGGCCTCCACCGAGAGCATGTTGAGGCCGGCACCACCGTCGATGAGGGTCCTGGTGACGGCCACTTGGCAGATGGTGGGGGTGCACAGCATCGGGAGCGTGCCCGAACCAATGGGGTTGAAGGGGTGGTCCTCCGAGTTGAAGGTTAGATCGGCCTTGGGCGCCACCCAGCCCGGGGGGGGGGGCTTCTCAGTGCTTGGAGGCAGTGCTGATCCGGCGGGTGAACGGCTTGACGTGATGGCTTGAGGGTGGTGCCTGGGAGCCAGCCAGGAGAGCTGCGACGATGGGAGGCGCTGGTGCGGCGAAACGGGCGAGGAAGAGGTCACGCAGCTCCTCCCAGGAGGTGACAGAGGCCGTCGGTAGGTGGAGGAGCCACGCACGTGGGATGCTGGTGAGGGCCATGGGTAACCAGTTGGCCATCACCCGGTCGTCGCCCCCGGCTCTAAGGACGGCCTCCTCGCACGCCAGGAGGAAAATCATCGGGTCAGTCGCGCCGTCGTAGCACAGCGGCGTCTCAGGCCTGAACTTGCGCGGCACTACACGTGTCACAAGGCGCGGGCCAAGGCCCGGAGCCCCCTGGCCCCGGTGTCGACATCTGTTGCTGGAGTGGGCAGCGCGTTGTCTGCCATGAGGGCGGGATGCGATGTTGGGGGAGAGCGGGTCGTCAGGAGGGAGGACTCCGGCGCACCCCTACCTGGCGCGCCAAATGTCGGATTTCGGGTTCCGGCAGCCCTTAAGGTTCGAACACTAGGGTGCGCGTGGAGATCTCTCCCCTACCGATCTTCGTCCGATCCTCTCGTGCGAACTAAGATGAAAATGATGAACAACACAAGAGACACGAGGTTTATACTGGTTCGGGCCACCGTTGTGGTGTAATACCCTACTCCAGTGTGTGGTGTGGTGGATTGCCTCAGGGGTCGAGTATGAATAGTACAAGGGAAGAACAGCCTCGCGAGGGGTGTTCTTGAGCTGGTGTGGTGAACTGCTAGGGTGAGTTCCGTCACCTCTCTCTCTCTCTCTGCTAGGGTTCTACCAAATCTCTAGATGTCCCTCTACTCTGTGTAGTTAGCTCTACTTACAGAGGCCCTGTGCCTCTCCCCAAATAATGAGCAGGAAGGGCGCCAACAATTGGCCATTTTGAAGGGGAACATATAGTACAAGTTATCCTAACCAAAGGTGGTCTTTGGCTGCCAAAAGCACTGGTGATGACGCCGTCTTGGGCTCCACAGTGACCTCCGTCCAGCCGTCCGACTGGTCTTGGTCTCGTTGCACCGGAATGGTAACCTTTGCCTAATGCCTTGGCCTGTGCTTGCCCCCTTTGCACCAAAGGGGAAACAAGGACCCTGCGCAGGCCGGCGCCCGCCTGGCCTTGATCATCATGGCTTGCGTCATGGGTTCCTCGCAAGGTACCCCTGCATTGATCTCTCCGCCTCCTCGCGAGCCTGCCTGATGAGGCCGCTCTTGAGGAAGCTTCCCGTCGTCCGCCCCGTGAGGCTCGGCCCCTCGCGAGGGTCTTGATCTTGGGCTGATGAAGATGGGACGTGCTGGGCCCCTGCCTGAGCCACACCGCAGGCCGCAGGCATGCAAGTCTGGGGACCCCCGTTCCCAGAACACCGACAATGTGCTTTTCTATCAATTGCTTGACAGTAATTTGTTCATCCACCGTAGATTGTGCTATCTTGAGAGAAGCCACTAGTGAAACCTATGGCCCCCGGGTCTATTCTCCATCATATCATTTTCCTGTCAACTTGCTAATTTCTGTCGTAGTTTATTTTGCAATCTTTACTTTTCAATCTATACAAAAAAAATACCAAAAATATTTATCTTATTATCTTTATCGGATCTCACTTTTGCAAGTGGCCGTGAAGGGACGGACAACCCCTTTATCGCGTTGGTTGCAAGGTTCTTGATTGTTTGTGTAGGTACGAGGGATTTGCGTGTAGTCTCCTACTGGATTGATACCTTGGTTCTCAAAAACTGAGGGAAATACTTACGCTATTTTGCTGCATCACCCTTTCCTCTTCCAGGGAAAACCAACACATGCTCAAGAGGTAGCAAGAAGGATTTCTACCGCCGTTGCCTGGGAGATCGACGCACAAGTCAAGACATACCATGTACCCATCACAAACTCTTCTCCCTCCATTACATTATTTTCCATTTGCCTCTCGTTTTCCTCACCCCCACTTCACCTTTGCTGTTTTATTCACCCTCTTTTTCCACCCGTCTCTTTCCGCTTGCTTCTGGTGTGTTTGTGTGTTAGATTGTTTGTTTCGTCGTCATGGCTAGTCCTTTATCTGCTCCTTTGTCTCTTGAGTTTGAATTTCTTCACTTCAAACAAAGACAAGGAAAAAACTTAAAAGATGCTTGGTATACGATGATGGAATCTTATCATAATTGCACCTTAGAGGTGAGTTTTAGAATTTTACTTCGCAATTTTTTTGGACTAAATATGTCCCATAGACAACTCTTGGATTATGTTGCCAAAGGAATTTTTATCGAAATTGATCCTGGTATTGCACATGAAATCATAGAGGGAATAGTGGGAACACTACCTCAACAAAAGGGTCCACATAATAACCAGGAAGAGACACAAGTTTTTGAGAAGATTTGCGAAGTAACGAAAAATTTACAAAAGTCTCTTGAACCTCTTAAGAGTGTTAGCAGAAACCTTCACCGCATGAATATGTTGATCACCCTTTGCAATAAGCAGTTGGATTCTCTAGATCTAAAAATTTCTGAATATGAAGGGAAACGTAGAGAACTTCCTGGATTCGAGTATGACTCCGCTAAAAAAATGAAAACCAAAGATGATAATACCTAGATCTATTCTTGTTTTTATGCCTAGCTAGGGGCATTAAACGATAGCGCTTGTTGGGAGGCAACCCAATTTTATTTTTGTTTCTTTTTAGAAATAAATAATTCATCTAGCTTCTATTTAGATGTGGTTCTATTTTTAATTAGTGTTTGTGCCAAGTAGAACCTTTGGGAAGACTTGGGGAAAGTCTTTGCGATCTTGCTGTAAAAAACAGAAACTTTAGCGCTCACGAGATTAGCTGCCATTTTTTTACTGGAGAGTGCTATTAGGTTGATTATTTTTGCAGATGATTAATAGACAAATTCCTCACGTCCACCAATTTATTTCAGAATTTTTGGGGTTACGGAAGTATATACGTTTGATACCTATTTCTACAGACTGTTCTGTTTTTGACAGATTCTGTTTTTTGTGTGTTGTTTGCTTATTTTAATGAATCTATGGCTAGTATCGGGGGGTATGAACCATAGAGAAGTTTGAATACAGTAGGTTTAACACCAATATAAATAAACAATGAGTTCATTATAGTACCTTGAAGTGGTGGTTTGTTTTCTTATACTAACGGAGCTCATGAGATTTTCTGTTGAGTTTTGTGTTGTGAAGTTTTCAAGTTTTGGGTAAAGATTTGATGGATTTTGGAATAAGGAGTGGCAAGAGCCTAAGCTTGGGGTTGCCCATGGAACCCCAAGGTAAAATTCAAGGACAACCAAAAGCCTAAACTTGGGGATGCCCCGGAAGGCATCCCCTATTTCGTCTTCATCCATTAGTAACTTTACTTGAGGCTATATTTTTATTCACCACATGATATGTGTTTTGCTTGGAGCGTCTTGTATGATCTGAGTCTTTGCTTATTAGTTTACCACAATCATCCTTGATGTACACACCTTTTGGAGAGACACACATAAATCGGAATTTATTAGAATACTCGATGTGCTTCACTTATATCTTTTGAGCTAGATAATTTTGCTCTAGTGCTTCACTTATATCTTTTTTGAGCACGGTGGTGGTTCTATTTTATAGAAATTATTGATCTCTCATGCTTCACTTATATCATTTTGAGAGTCTTTTAGAACAGCATGGTAATTTCTTTGGCTATAAAATTAGTCCTAATATGATAGGCATCCGAGATGGGTATAACAAAATGTTTCATAAAAAGTGCATTGAATACTATGAGAAGTTTGATACTTGATGATTGTTTTCAGATATGAAGATGGTAATATTAGAGTCATGCTAGTTGAGTAGTTGAGAATTTGAGAAATACTTGTGTTGAAGTTTGCAAGTCCCATAGCATGCAAATTTGGTGACCGTTGTGTGACAAATTTGAAACATGAGGTGTTCTTTGATTATCATCCTTATGAGTGGCGGTCGGGGACGAGCGATGGTCTTTTCCTACCAATCTACCCCCCTAGGAGCATGCGCATAATGCTTGGTTTTTGATGACTTGTATATTTTTGCAATTAGTATGTGAGTTCTTTATGACTAATGTTGAGTCTTTGGATTATACGCACTCTCACCTTTCCATCATTGCTAGCCTCTTCGGTACCGTGCATTGCCCTTTCTCACCATGAGAGTTGGTGCAAATTTCGCCGGTGCATCCAACCCTCGTGATATTATATGCTCTATCACACATAAACCTCCTTATATCTTCCTCAAAACAGCCACCATACCTACCTGTTATGGCATTTGCATAGCCATTCCGAGATATATTGCCATGCAACTTTCCACCGTTTCATTTATTATGACATGCTTCATCATTTTCATATTGCCTTGCATGATCATGTAGTTGACATCGTATTTGTGGCAAAGCCACCATGCATAATTTATCATACATGTCACTCTTGATTCATTGCCCATCCCGATACACCGCCGGAGGCACTCATATAGAGTCATATTTTGTTCTAGTATCGAGTTGTAATCATTGAGTTGTAAATAAATAGAAGTGTGATGATCATCATTAATAGAGCATTGTCCCAAACAAAGGAAAAAGAAAGAAAGAGAAAAGAAATAAAAGGGACAGTGCTACTATCCTTTTTTCCGCACTTGTGCTTCAAAGTATCACCATGATCTTTATGATAGAGAGTCTCTTATTTTGTAACTTGCATATACTAGTGGGCATTTTTCATTATAGAACTTGGCTTGTATATTCCAGCAATGGGCTTCCTCAAATGCCCTAGGTCTTCGTGAGCAAGCAAGTTGGATGCACACCCACTTAGTTTCTTTTGTTGAGCTTTCATACATTTATAGCTCTAGTGCATCCGTTGCATGGCAATCCCTACTCCTTGCATTGACATCAATTGATGGGCATCTCCATAGCCCGTTGATTAGCCGCGCGAATGTGAGACTTTCTCCTTTTTTGTCTTCTCCACACAACCCCCATCATTATCATATTCTATTCCACCCATAGTGCTATGGCCATGGCTCACACTCATGTATTGCGTGAAAGTTGAAAAAAGTTTGAGATTACTAAAGTATGAAACAATTGCTTGGCTTGTCATCGGGGTTGTGCATGGTGAGAGCATTTTGTGTGAAGAAAATGAAGCATAGCCAAACTATATGATTTTGTAGGGATACGCTTTCTTTGGCCATGTTATTTTGAGAAGACGTAATTGCTTAGTTAGTATGCTTGAAGTATTATTATTTTTATGTCAATATTAAATTTTTGTCTTGAATCTTTCGGATCTGAACATTCATGCCACGATAAAGAGAATTCCTTCAAAAGTTATGCTAGGTAGCATTCCACATCAAAAATTCTGTTTTTATCATTTACCTACTCGAGGACGAGCAGGAATTAAGCTTGGGGATGCTTGATACGTCTCCAACGTATCTATAATTTTTGATTGCTCCATGCTATTATATTATCTGTTTTGGATGTTTAATGGGCTTTATTATGCACTTCTATATTATTTTTGGGACTAACCTATTAACAGAAGGCCCAGCGCAAATTGTTGTTTTTTTTGCCTATTTCAGTGTTTCGCAAAAAAGGAATATCAAACGGAATACAAACGGAATGAAACTTTTGCAAGGATCGTTTTTGGAACAAATGCAATCCAGGAGACTTGGAGTGGACGTCAAGGAAGCAGCGAGGAAGCCACGGGGCAGGAGGGCGCGCCCCAGGGGGGTGGGCACGCCCCCACCCTCATGGGCCCCTCATGGCTCCACCGACCTACTATTTTCCCCATATATACTCATATACCCTGAAAACATCCAGGAGCACCACAAAACCCTATTTCCACCGCCGCAACCTTTTGTACCCGTGAGATCCCATCTTGGGGCCTTTTCCGGCGCTCCGCCGGAAAGAATCGATCACGGAGGGCTTCTACATCAACACCATAGCCTCTCCGATGATGTGTGAGTAGTTTACCACAGACCTTTGGGTACATAGTTATTAGCTAGATGGCCTTTTCTCTCTATTTAGATCTCAATAGAAAGTTTTCCTCGATTCTCTTGGAGATCTATTCGACGTAATTCTTTTTGCGGGGTGTTTGTCGAGATCTAATGAATTGTGGGTTTATGATCAAGATTATCTATGAACAATATTTGATTCTTCTCTGAATCCTTATATGCATGATTTAAATATCTTTGCAAGTCTCTTCGATTATTAGTTTGGATTGGCCTACTAGATTGATCTTTCTCGCAATGGGAAAAGTGCTTAGCTTTGGGTTCAATCTTGCGGTGTCCTTTCCCAGTGACAGCAGGGGCAGAAAGGAACATATTGTATTGTTTCCATCGAGGACAAAAAGATGGGGTTTATATCATATTGCTTGATTTTATCCCTCTACATCATGTCATCTTTCCTAATGCGTTACTCTATTCTTATGAACTTAATAATC
Organism: Triticum urartu; assembly: GCF_003073215.2. Classification (NCBI taxonomy): domain Eukaryota; kingdom Viridiplantae; phylum Streptophyta; class Magnoliopsida; order Poales; family Poaceae; genus Triticum; species Triticum urartu. Next base: position 335,882,566 of record NC_053027.1, on the reverse strand, counting down.
TAGATGCATGCTGGATAGTGGTCAATGTGTGGAGTAATAGTAGTAGATGCAGAATCATTTTGGTCTACTTGTCAAGGACGTGATGCCTATATACATGATCATGCCTAGATATTCTCATAACTATGCGCTTTTCTATCAATTGCTCGACAGTAATTTGTTCACCCACCGTAGATTAAGCTATCTTGAGAGAAGCCACTAGTGAAATCTATGCCCCCAGGGTCTATTCTCCATCATATTATTTTCCCGTCAACTTGCCAATTTCTGTCGCCGTTTATTTTGCAATATTTACTTTTCAATCTATACAACAAAAATACCAAAAGTATTTATCTTATTATCTTTATCAGATCTCACTTTCGCAAGTGGCCGTGAAGGGACTGACAATCCCTTTATCGCGTTGGTTGCAAGGTTCTTGATTGTTTGTGCTGGTACGAGGGATTTGCGTGTAGTCTCCTACTGGATTGATACCTTGGTTCTCAAAAACTGAGGGGAATACTTACGCTACTTTGCTGCATAACCCTTTCCTCTTTAAGGGAAAACCAACGCATGCTCAAGAGGTAGCATGGTGGTGGTCGACGAGATTTCCCTCCGCAAGGAGGAGGAGGTCCTGGTCAAGGTCAAATCCCTTGACTCATCCAGACTCCGTGCCACGATCCGAGTGTTCTTCAACGACTAGGGCTTCGACCTCCGCATCTTCCCCAAGCCAACCAACCACATTGGTCTCCCCCGCATCGACGAAAGCTTCTTGGGGGGCGGCACAGATGGGGGATGAGTCCGAGGCCACCGCAGCGACCGGGACCCCCGCCATGGCCACCCCCTAGATCTGACGAGGACGAGGACGACTTCGAGGACACCCTCCCCACGACCAGCCTCCTACGCCGGCTGCCAGGGGTGGGGCTGGGGAGGGTCGTACCCACGCTGCGGCTCCCCCGTCCCCCGATGACAGCGTCGACGCCTCGGACGCTAGGCTTCAGGTCTTCCCGGCATCTTTGCCCCGCTCCCCCGACGGTTCCTCCCTTGGCATCTTCGCCTCCTCCCCCGCCCAGGCCGACCCGGCTCTGCTCGCTCCGCCCTCCCCCGCGGCTTCCGATCTCCAGGTGGAGACTCTAGGGGTGACAGACCCGGCCCCGGTCTCGTCCCTTCCGCTGCTTCCGGTGGTGGAGGCCTGTCCGGTCACGGGGTCGGTCATACCGCCTCCGATGGATGACGTGACTACGGCCCCGTCGCCTTCCTCTGGCGCTCCCTGTGCGGTGATTCCTGCTCCTCCCCTGGTGCCTCCGTGCTCCGCTGCCGAGGGCCTGTTGGTGGTGGCGACCACCCCAGTGGCCGGTCCTCCGCCTCCCCCTTGGACTGCGGCCTACTCCAGGAGGGGCAGATCGACCTCGACCCCGGTGACCTCCTCGCACCGCAGTGCTCGGATTGAGGCGGCCAGACCGGTGGGTAGCCCGACTCTGCCTATCCCCGTGTAGGCCGCTCTCCGAGCTGCTGCCTGGAACCTCGAGTCAGGTACCACGACCATCCCGACCACCTCTGCTACTTGCTCCTTTTCTGATTTGGAGTCGGCTCCGCTTGGCCACCTCGCTAAGGTGGCAGCGGACTCGGCCATAGTGTTCAGGGGGGAGGTTGCCCCCCCGCTAGTTCAAATCGAAGCCATCCGTGCATGGGAAATCCTTGATGGTTGGCTTGCCGAGGCCCGTGCGTGTCTCCCTCCCTCCTCGGGAGCTCCATCCGGGGCTGCCCGAGCGCCCCTCCTTGCACGGCGGCCGCCCCGGCGAAGATTCGGGGCCGCACCCGCTCCCGTACCGGAGCCCTCCGCGCCCAGAGCGGCTCACATGTCTTGGGGTCAAGCAGCCCCCCGATGGATGCGTGATGCGAGCCCTATTCTGGAACATCCACGGTTTCAGCCAAGATGGTCGACGCCGCCAACTCATAGAATACATGCGAACTGAGCGAATCGACATTGTGGGCATTCAAGAAACGATGAATACAGAATTCTCCATGATAGAGCTTGAGAATCCGAGCTCCCTGTTCGCCTGGCACTGGCTCCCTTCTAGTGGGAGTATGGGCCACTCGGGCAGCATCCTCTTAGGAGTGAAGGATGCCACTCTTGAGGTGGGGAGCATGGACCGGGCGAGTTCTTTGTTAGCATGGAGGTCTTCGAGCGGGCCATAAACTTCAAATGGGAGATCAATGCGGTTTATGGACCGGCCGATCACCGTTGTTCTGAGTCCTTCCTCACTAAGCTCCGTAGGAAGGTGGCGTCGGCCCAGCTACCGGTGGTAGTGGGCGGCGATTTAAACCTCATCCGGATGAAGAAGACAAGGGCAATAATTTAGTGAACTTTCGTCGAATGCAAATGTTCAATGATTGCATCGCTGATATGGGGCTACGTGAGCGCGATCGAGTCAGGGCCAGGTTCACTTGGACTAACCGCCAAGTTGATCCGACTCGCTCGGTCCTCGATCGGGTCTTCGCCTCTCTTGAGTGGGACATTCGATGCCCCCTAGCTTCGCTTCAGGCGACTACGTGGATTGCTTTAGACCATGTCCCCCTAATCCTCTCGTTGGAGAATGAGCGCCCACCCCTACCGCCTATCTTCCGCTTCGAAACCTTCTGGTTGCGTCAGCCAGGATTTACCGCCGCGGTGCCCGCCAGGTGGCGCGAGGCGCAGGATGCCCCCTACCATGCCCTGTCAGCCGTTGATTCCTGGCATTTATGCGCCAAGCGGTCATGGCAATTCACGAAAGGGTGGGGTGCAAACATGGGCCGTGACATCCGTGAGCGGAAGAAAGCCCTCCTTGGAAGAAACTCACGATCATCTACACTGACAAGGAGGCATACTGGCGCTTGCGGGGTACGCAGAATTGGGTCCTCAAGGGGGACACTAATGCTTCCTACTTTCAGGCTATTGCTAATGGCCGTAGACGCCGTAACTCCATCCCCCTCCCGTGGGACGGAGCGACCCTCTTACAGCGGCCAGAGGACATCCGGGCACATGTAGACGGCTTCTACAAGGACCTATTCTCTGCCTCCCCTCGGGGAGGTCTTGCACTAGCGCAAGACATTTGGCCATCTCACTGTTGCGTCTCGCCTGCGGATAACGTGGCCCTCATGGCCCCGTTCTCTAGGGCTGAAGTTTGGGAGGCAGTTAAGGGCATGAACCCTTCCTCGGCTCCCGGCCCGGATGGCCTCCTAGTGAAGTTCTTCCAGACCTTCTGGGAGGTGATCAAACCTGAGGTGATGGCCCTATTTGACGAGTTCCTTGTTGGGTCCATTGACCTCGCCCGACTGAACTATGGGGTAGTCACTCTCATCCCTAAAGTGATTGGAGCCTTGGACATTCGACGATTTTGACCGATTACGGTGATTAATGTCATCTTCCGCATCCTCGCGAAGGGGTACGCCATTAGGGTGGCCCCTATTGCCGACCGGATCACTCACCCTGAGCAGTCGGCCTTCATCAAGGGCCGATATATCCTTGATGGAATCTTGGTGTTCCACGAAGCTCTCCATGAGGTGCACGCCAAACACCTCAAGGAAGTCTTCCTAAAACTGGATTTCCACAAGGCCTATGACACGGTCAGCTGGGCCTTCCTTCGGGAATGTCTGCTCCGTAAGGGCTTCGATGATAGGTGGGTGACCAGGGTGATGCAGATGGTATCCTCGGGTCGCACCGCGGTGAACATTAACGGGGAGATCGGTTCATTCTTCCCCACTTTATGTGGGGTGCGCCAGGGCGACCCCTTCTCCCTGTTCTTGTTTAACATGGTTGTCGATGCGCTGGCGGCCATCCTGGATAAGGCTAAGGCGGCAAGTCACATTAAGGGGATAGTGCTGCATCTAGTTGGAGGTAACGGGATTTCCCTTCTCCATTATGCGGACGACACCATTATCATGGTGGAGGGGTCGGAGAGTGATATTTCAAACCTCAAGTTCCTCTTATTGTGCTTCCAGCAGATGTCCGGCCTTCGGATCAACTTCGACAAGAGTGAGGTGATGGTCTTGGGTTACGCCCAAGACGAGCGACAGAGCATAGCTGAGCGGCTTAACAGCCAGCTCGGGTGTTTCCCCATGACATATCTGGGGATACCCATTTGTGACTCCAGGCTTACGATGGCCGAGCTACGCCCCACGGTGGGGAAGCTCCAGCACTGTATCGAGCCCTGGCAGGGTCGGTGGTTCTTGAAAGCGGCCTGTACGGTGCTCATTAACTCGTCACTCTCCAGCCTCCTATTATTCATCATGAGCTTCTACAGCCTTCTAGAGACCCTACATCATGAGATTGCCACCGTTCAGGGGCGTTTCTTCTGGACCGGCGAGGGTGATAAGCAGAAGTACCACATGGTCAGGTGGTCTGAGATATGCAAACCTCGCGACCAGGGCGGACTCGTGATCATGTCCTCCAAATGCATGAACATTGCCCTTCTGACTCGGTGGCTCTAGCGGATTGCCAATGGAGATGGTGGCCTATGGCTTCGCATCATTCAGCAGAAATACCTCCGCGGCCAGCCTCTCGCCTTCTGCCAGTGATCTGGGTGCTCCTAGTTCTGGCAATCCATCATTCAGCTCCTCCCCGTCCTCTGGATTGGGACCTCGATCGACATTGCTTCCGGCACCGCCACGCTGTTCTGATTCGATCGTTGGACTGGTGACATGCCCCATGCGGCCCGCTTTCCAGACCTATTCTCCATCGTGGTTGCCCTGCAGTCCGTGGCGACTGCCCTTATTGACTTAGGGCAGCTTGCGTTCCAGAGACCTTTTGGCCCGGCTGAGAAAGCGGACTGGCAGGAGTTGCTTGACTATATTGCACTCCACGAGCTTGAAGTCACGATAGACGATGACCGCGCCAGAGCCTTCTGGTCAATTCTCCACCAAATCACTCTACCTGGCCAGCGCCCCCTTGCTTGGCTATGAGGCTATCTCCTCCATTTGGGAGATTCACCTTCCCCTGAAAATTAGTATCTTCTTGTGGCAGTGGATCCGCAGCCGCCTCCCATCTGGCATAGAGGTTCTGAAGCGCAATGGCCCTGGTGTCAAGACAACTGTTGCTACATTTGGCACCGATGCCCTGCACTTCCAAGCCGATACCAGAGGAAAAATTCATGGAACCGGACTTCGGAGCACCTAGTTGTTCCAATGACCAATTCCTTCGTGCTATAAACTTTTAGTATTTTACTGCTTGGCTGCTCAAATGTGTGGAGCAAAGTTGGCTGCACAAATCTGAAGCGGTGCCAAATAATTTTCTATTGGCATCGCTGATGAGATGGCAATATTTTTAGATGCTAGGTAGAAACCGTGACACTGTCTTAATCACATCCAACATAACATAGCATAGTGAGAGTGTCTGAATCACATCTAACAAATGATTTGTAACAATGAAAGTGGGGCTAACCTTCAATGCACATGAAAGAAACTTCCTCCCGCTGTCCATATATTCAAATGCAACTAGCTTCACACGTGGAGATTGATGGTGACAACGAGCAGGCAGATCTTTAGCCATCCCGCTCCATTCGTTGCAAGTGATGGCCCTAGGGAGCTACAAGAGGAAGAAATGACTCAAATTGGCCGTCAGGTTAAAATCCTTAATTCCAAATCATAACCTGGAAGAGAGGAGAGAGTCATACCCGGGTGGTGAAAGAGTCATCGCCGGAGGAGGAACCGTTGGAGAGGTCATTGAAGAAGACCATGGCGACTGTGGCGGTCGGACGCGAGACGACGAGAGCGAGTAAGCGGCTATAGGTTGGGAAGGAAGGAAGGAGGAAACAAGGGAAATGTGACTTGTGGTCGGGGAGAAAAGGGGGTGCTGAGAGGGGGGGGGAGTTAGATATTTCGGTGATGGGCCAAAAATTTCGAAGAGTGGAGGGAAACTTTGTGTGCGGTGCCGCCGGACACCATTCAATTTGAATGAATGTGTGCATCGCAAACGATTCTTCTACTTTACACGCATATGAGTTAGATCATTCAATTTTTGGTTGAAATTTTTGTGGGTACTATGCTCATCCACGTCATTGCATAATTTAACATCGCTTGCTAATTTAGGTACACAAAAGAGCCTACAGCACACGGACCACACTTACTCAATCGAGCAATTTTAGTAATTAAATAGAGCCAGTTGACCTAAACATCGTTCTAACAAAAGACCAGCGTTATAAAGAAAGGCTAAGTACACATAATTTTAACAAAGCTACTGACGTGCTACCCTATGCCTCAGCGGTGTAGGATGACACGTCGATGACTTGTCCTGGCGACAAGCTACCGTGGTGGACTCTGCGTCCCCAGGATGAAGTGGACCGCATCATCATCATCATCTTCCTCGTCCTCGGTGCCACTCTCAAGGTTGTATTACTCGTAGTAGTGGCTATACCAGACCTCACATTGGTACTCCACCAACAATTCCTCGACTGACAGGCTCTTCTCTACCTCCTCCTCAGCCACGCGCAACTCCTCCTCCTGGCTATCCTCGATCTCCGCCACCTCATGCATCTCTAGCTCCCGCTCGATGATCTCATGAGGAAGTAGGTGCTCCATGGCCTTCGCCGCTTTTTAGACCTGGGTTGCATGCTGGATTCCAAGGAGGCATGGAATATCTTGGCGTGGGCATCCTCGATCTTGGCGTGGATGGCCTCGACTCGGACCAGCGCGACGTCGGCGGCACGGACGGCTACTCGAGCACTCTCGGCGTTTGTAGCCACCGTCTCAGCTGCCATAGATGCCCTCTTGATGGATGTAGCCGCGCTCAATGCGGATGCGGCTGGGCTCTCGGGGCAGCGGCGCTCGAGGAGGACGCAGACACCATACATGCCCTCACGAAGCGTCTTCACAGCGTCATTCTTTGCATGAAGGGGTTGGGGAATGGGGATCGGGGATTCATGGATTTGGGGGTGACCGGCACTAGAGCAGACGAATCCGGCAAAGCTTATGGAGTAAGACTTAAAATAGACCCATGAATTTTTCATCGCAAACGGTTCATACAACAAACTGTGTGTGATGTTGTTGATTTTCTATAATGGCTGAGAAAGATAAATGAGGAGTATAGTGGCAACAGATGGTGTTTTAAATGTACAAGAAAATTTTGTATTGTTAAAATATACTAATAGGACTGTCATATTAAAATTTGGAAATTATAAGGGTCCTTTTGACATTTTAAAGACATTTAAATGATTTTATAGCCATTTAATGACCGTAACTCAATTTTGAACTACATGTACATGCAACAACTAACCATAACGGTTTGATAAATCATATTTGTGTACTTGTGTGCGAGTTCATTCCATGTGTAGTAAATTGGAAGGAATTTTCAAACATATTGGTGTCACAGCTTGGACACACTACTACAAGATGCTGCTAACGCGACGCTACGATCACAGACCCTTTGACAAAACTGTGTGCGATGCATTAATCACAAACGGTGATGTAAAAAACCGTCAAAAAGATGCAGAATGTTTGCGATGAAGGATACATCAAACACGGTTCCGATTTTAGTTGCGTGTGCGATGCGGGGCATACAATTGATCCATACGAACTATTTGTGATGAGACCGAACAACAGAAACGGGCTGTCGGATCATGGTGTGTGCGATATACGGCATACAGTTCGCTCATCTAAACTGTTTTCCATGATCGAGTTGAACACAAATGATTCGGTGTAACAAGATGTGTGTGATACCCGACAAACATGTCGGTAATCGGAATTGTGTGTGTGTAACACCCCGGATGTAATTTACCTAATATGTACTCCAACTCTTGCCGTTTCCGGTGCTAAGTTATTTTCTTTCCACGGGTTCGGGTTTTTGTCTCCGTGTGTTGTTGTCGTTGTCATGCATCTCTTATCATGTCATCATGTGCATTGCATTTGCATACGTGTTCGTCTCATGCATCCGAGCATTTTCCCCGTTGTCCATTTTGCATTCCGGCGCTTCTATCTCCTCCGGTGGTCCTTTCTACCTTCTTTTCGTGTGTGGGATTAAACATTTCCGGATTGCACTGAGACTTGCCAAGCGGCCTTGGTTTACTACCGGTAGCCCGCCTGTCAAGTTTCGTACCATTTGGACTTCGTTTGATACTCCAACGGTTAACCGAGGGAACGAGAAGGCCTCGTGTGTGTTGCAGCCCAACACCCCTCCAATTTGGCCCAAAACCCACCAAAACCCTCTCCATCATCTAGAGCGTTCGATCACGATCGCGTGGCTGAAAACCGCACCTCATTTGGACTCTCCTAGCTCCCCCTATGCCTATATATAGGTCTCTCCCCGAAATTTCGGATCTCTCCCCCTGAAACCCTAGCCTCCGTCTTCCTCCGCGCGCCGGACAACGTCCGCTGGCGCCGGACGTGTCCGGTTCCAACCCCGCCGCCACTTGTCGCGCCCCCATTCACCGCCGCCTCGCGCCCACATCGCCGCCGCGCCGGCCCGTCCGGGCCCAGGAGGGGCCCCGCGGCCCAGATCCGTGCGCCGCCCTGCGCCGCCTTCTTCGCCGAGCCGTGCCCCCGCGCCGGAATGCCGCGCCGCCCCATCTCTCAAGTCCGGCCGGCGAGCCTCAAGTCCGGCCAGCCGCGCCCCCGAACGTCTGGCGTCCTCCGCCGCCGAGGCCACCGCCCCTACCGGCGCCCGCGGCCACCTCCACCTCTCCGGCCACCTCACCGGCGACCGAACCCCTTCTCCGCAGCAAGTCCTCCGGCGAGCTCCTGTTCCGGCGATCCTCGTAAAGCATGCACAATCCGGATCGAAATCTGGATCCGAGGTTGACCTAATCTTGCCCGAAACCCTAATAATTTGCATTTTTCATCATGCTATATCTCCGCACCCGTAGCTCCGTTTTGCGCGTGTAGCATATCAAAATGTTCGCCTCATAGAGTACATCATTTCATCTCATTGCATCATTTTCATTTGAGCTCATCTTGATGCCCGAAATTCTGTTGGAAGAGAGCTATTTGAGTTAATTGTTAGATCTGCTGCACCAAATAGCTATTTGTCATTTTTTCCATGATTAATGTGTGCATGATATGCTCCTAAGCTCTACATGTGTTTTGTTATATGCTTTGCCATCTTTACAGAGGTGCTATCTATGTATTTTTGTGCTATGTGTGGTGACTAGCACAAGCTTGCAAAGTAGTACATTCGTTAATGCTGATTTCAGGGACTTAGAAATTTCACCAAGTCCTTGATCTGTTTTTATCAATATGCCATATGTTCATGTTGTTTCCTAGTGATCCGTGCCTCTTTTTAGGATGATCATTAGGGATGATTTGTTAATCTTGTAGTGCTCTATCCATCCATGTCCTTGTTTGCATTTATGGAGCACCCTAGCTTGAGTCAATCAAGCTCTACTTTTGCTATTTCGTGAATCTGGGCAGATTGTCTACTTGTTAGCGATTTTGCCGAGGATGTTGTTGTTGATCCGTGCATGCTATGTTGTTGTTCTTGCCATGTCTAGCTTATATAATGTGTATTCTTGATGGGTGTATGCTTAGATTATCATGAATTGCTCTGTAGTGAGTGCATCGAGCTCGTAAACATGCCTACTCGTTAACATATTTGCATGCTCCAGTTTTTCTCCAAGTCTGTAACCTGATTATGTTTTTGCCATGTTCACATGCTTGCAATTGTATTTTCTGATTCCTTTTGGCTCAAGGTCACTAAGGGACTTTTGTTCAGCTCTTTGAGTAGATCCATGCCATGCCTTTATTTGCCATGTTAAGTTCCTGTAGCATGTAGTTTTCATGCTCCAAAGTGTGCTACCTGATCTGAAATTCCAGACTAGTGTTAATTTCACTAAGTCTGAAACCTGTTTATCATTTGCATTTTTGCCATGCTTGTTTGAACCTGTTAATGGATGAATTGGCCGTAGCTCAATGTTCATATTTTGTCAAGCATTATGAGTGGATCCCTGCCACGTATTTTGTTGCCATGTTTGAGTGCTGTAGCATAATTAACTTGTTGCATTTAGATGGCTACTTGCTGTTTATCTCAGACCGGTGCCATATTTGTTTTTCTTGCCATTTCCAACCCGTGCATCTGATTCCGGTGATCTTTATATCGATTTCAACCGAAATCACCTCACCTCTCCAGTGGCACTCTTGGATTCCCAAGACGTTGCCAGGTTCAATCATTCCTTGTCAAATCTTGCATATGCATCACATATCGCATCCCGCATAGCATACCATATTTGCATCATGTTGTTTGAGCTTTGCACGTGGTTGATTGTGTTCCTTTTGCTTGTTTGTCTTGTTTGGGTAGAGCCGGGAGACGAGTTCGCTAACGAGGAGCCCGTTGAGTTTGCTGTCGAGGATCCAGTCAACTCTGACAACTTTGTAGGCAAGATGATCATACCCTCGAAATCACTTCTATCTTTTCTTTGCTAGATGCTCGCTCTTTTGCTATGCCTATGCTACGATGCCTAACACTTGCTTATCATGCCTCCCAAATTGCCTTGCCAAACTCTAACCCACCATGTCCTAGCAAACCGTTGATTGGCTATGTTACCGCTTTGCTCAGCCCCTCTTATAGGGTTGCTAGTTGCAGGTGAAGATTGGAGCCGTTCCTTATTGGAACATCTTTTATTTACTTGTTGGGATATCACTATATTGCTATGTTATCTTAATGCATCTATATACTTGGTAAAGGGTGGAAGGCTCGGCCTCTCACCTAGTGTTTTGTTCCACTCTTGCCGCCCTAGTTTCCGTCATATCGGTGTTATGTTCCCGGATTTTGCGTTCCTTACGCGGTCGGGTAATAATGGGAACCCCTTGACAGTTCGCTTTGAATAAAACTCCTCTAGCCATGCCCAACCTTGGTTTTACCATTTGCCACCTAGCCTCTTTTTCCCTTGGGTTTCCGGAGCCCGAGGGTCATCTTATTTAAACCCCCCTGGGCCAGTGCTCCTCTGAGTGTTGGTCCGACTGAGCTGCCTGCGGGGCCACCTCGGGGCAACTTGAGGTTTGGTTTTACTCGTAGCTAGTCTCATCTGAGTGTGCCCTGAGAACGAGATATGTGCAGGTCCTATTGGGATTTGTCGGCACATTCGGGCGGTGTTGCTGGATTTGTTTTAACTTGTCGAAGTTGTCTTGTAGAACCAGGATACCGAGTCTGATCGTAATGTCTTGGGAGAAGGTATATCCTTCGTTGAACGTGAGAGCTTGTCATGGGCTATGTTGGGACTCCCCTGCAGGGATTTGAACTTTCAAAAGCCATGCCCGCGGTTATGATCAGATGGGAATTTGTTAATGTCCGGTTGTAGATAACTTGAACCTTAACTTAATTGAAATGAATCAACTGTGTGTGTTACCGTGATGGTCTCTTCTCGGCGGAGTCCGGGAAGTGAACACGGTGTTGGAGTAATGTTTGCCGTAGGTTGTTCTCTAGTTCTTCGTTCGAGCTTTGCCTTCTCTTCTCGCTCTCTTTTGCGAACAGTTTAGCCACCATATATGCTAGTCGCTTGCTGCAGCTCCACATATTACCTTGTCTTACCTATAAGCTTAAATAGTCTTGATTGCGAGGGTGCGAGATTGCTGAGTCCCCGTGGCTCACAGATTACTTCCAAACCAAATGCAGGGCCTGATGATTCCGTTCTAGATGACGCGCTTGAGCTCAAGTGGGAGTTCGACGAAGACTCATGCCGGTACTATGTGTCTTTCCCTAATGATCAGTAGTGGTGCCCAGTTGGGGCAATCGGGACCGTGTCGCATGTTGGGTTGATCTTTTATTTTGGTAACGTAGTCGGACCATGATTGTATTGGTTGATGTAATGCTATCTATGTACTTTGTGTGACGTGGCAAGTGTAAGCCAACTATGTACATTTCCCCTTATTATTATCTATTTACATGGGATATTGTGAAGATTACCTTACTTGCGACATTGCTTTCAATGCGGTTATGCCTCTAAGTCGTGCTTCGACACGTAGGAGATATAGCCGCATCGAGGGCGTTACAAGTTGGTAATCAGAGCCTTCCCCGACCTTAGGATCCCCACTGCTTGATCGAATTAGCGGATGAGTTGAGTCTAGAAAAATGTTTTGAGTCATTTATGAATTATATATCAGAGAGTTTAGAAATTCTTTTTACTCCCCAGTCTCCTCATCGCTCTGGTAAGGCATCCTGACGTAGAGTTTTGACTCTTCTCTTCTCAAATTTCACTAAAAAATTTTAGGATCACGCGGGTATCTTGGAATCGTTCCGATGGTTTTGTGACGAGAACATTGTTCTTGGTGCCTCCTGTCATTTAGGGGTTGTGGCAGTGTCCCGGGGAGTTGAGCTCCAAGGTGTTGTTGTCACAAATTTTATCGTTGCAGTTCTGGAATACCTGAGTTTAGTTCGCTAACATCGAAAATCTCTTTTATGCAGTTGTTGGTGAGATAACCTCGACGCCACCCAGTACTGGGGCAGGAGTTCGGGAGTATTGCCATAACTTGTATAATGGATGCTTTTCGAAGGTTGAGGTAGATGATTTCCGAAGTTTTCTTGGTTATGTGTTGAAGGATGGATACAGCTGGATGTAGGATTTTCTAGAGTTGGGTGAGATATTATGCTTCCCCTGTATGCCCAACACCTGATTGCATAACCGGAAAGGTTCGGGAGTTTCATAGGTGCGAATTCTTGTAGCTCTAGTTCTTCTTCCACGGATATTTGGTCTGAGATTGGGCGATCCTTACCGAGTATTCGTTCTTACTCTGTACCTTGTTGATTTTATTCCTCTACCTAAATTCTAAGTGGCTTCTCAATTTATGGATATGTGACCATTTCTATTGGAATGCATTCGTTCATTTCATTCGGATGTGAAGACTATATGTTGCAATTTCTACCCGTTGGAATCAGCTTCAATTTTTGTCTATCAATGTGCTAATGGATGTCAACCTCTTCAGGATGGCTCCTCCAACGTGCACGACTCCGAATCCTGATCTGCCACCACCACCTCCACCTCCGGAGGCATGGCAAGCTGTGATGGCCGCTACCAATGCAAACACGCTGTTGATCATGCAAATTCTACAAGAGCGCAACCAAGCGAACCAAGGCAACCAAGGCAACCAGGGCAACAATCAGAATCACTTTGATACACTGAACCAGTTCCTTGCTAACCAGCCAAAGACCTTCAGCAATTGTGTTGAGGCAACTGATTCTGACGATTGGCTCGTGTACTTGTGCAAGCATTTCGAGTGCAGTAACGTCAGGCCTGAGGACTTTGTCAAGTTTGCTTCCTTCCAACTCAAAGACCAAGCTGCAGAATGGTTTCAGCAGTACAAAGATTCCAGAGGAGGTCGTGAGATTACCTGGGACGAATTTCGTCAAGACTTCAAAGCTCATCATATTCCTCAAAGCATGGTTGAAAGCAAGCGTGAGGAATTCCGCAACCTGAAGCAAGGCTCTATGTCTGTCTATGACTACAAAAGTTGTTTCAGAAGCTCGCCCGCTTTGCTAAGCAGGACGTCCCTGACGAGAAGAGCATGATATACCAGTTCAGGGGTGGTCTCAGAGAAGAAATCCAGCTAGCTCTTGTTCTCTTTGAGCCCTTGAGGTACGATGAGTTTTACAACGTGGCATTGAAGCAAGAGGCTGCTGAACTGAAGTGTGATGCTTCCAAGAAGCGAGTCAGATATGATACTCCTTCTTCCTCTACTCAAGTGGCCAAGCAGCAGAAGTATTGGCTTCCTCCTCCTCCGTTCCGGCAGCCGTATCAGAAGAGCAAAGGTGGCAGTGGATCTTCCCCCCCCCCCAACCCCGGCTTTCAAAACAAGACTTCATCTCAAGCTCCAAGATCGAGTGCTCCGTATCACCGTCCGCTTTCAGAGGTCACGTGCAACAAGTGCCAACAGAAGGGTCACTATGCCAGCAAATGCTTCAATCAGAGGCGTCTCCCTCCTCCTCCTCCTGTGAGATCGGCAAGTACAACTGTGGTCAAGCATAACCCCAAGTCCGCCAAGGTCAACTTGATGAATGCAGCTCAAGCAAAGGACTCGTCAGATGTCATCATGGGTAACCTTCCTGTTAACAATATTCCTGCAAAAGTTCTTTTTGACACTGGTGCATCGCATTGTTTCATCTCGAGACCATTTGTTTCTAAGCACGAGTTGCCTTTACAAGATTTGCCTAGTTAGTTATCCGTTGTTTCTCTAGGTAAATTCATGAATGCAAGCGCTATGGCCCCAGATGTTACTATCACGTTGGGCGACTACAAGTTTCTATCCTCTCCAGTGGTCCTTGGTAACTCGGATATTGATCTTATTCTTGGAATGGATTGGCTTTCTAAGCACAAGGCTCAGCTTGATTATGCTGCCAGGCAGATTCAGTTGACTCATTCATCTGAGGGAATCAAGGCAACAATCAGAATCACTTTGCTACACTCAACCAGTTCCTTGCTAACGGGCCAAAGACTTTCAGCAATTGTGTTGAGGCAACCGATGCTGACGATTGGCTTGTGGATCTGTGCAAGCATTTCGAGTGCAGTAACGTCAGGCCTGAGGACTTTGTCAAGTTTGCTTCCTTCCAACTCAAAGATCAAGCTGCAGAATGGTTCCAGCAGTACAAGGACTCTAGAGGTGGACGTGTTATCACTTGGGATGATTTCCGTCGAGATTTCTGAGCTCATCATATTCCTCAGAGTGTGGTTGAAAGCAAGCGTGAGGAATTCCGCAACCTGAAGCAAGGCTCTTTGTCTGTCTATGACTACAACAAGTTGTTTCAGAAGCTCGCCCGCTTTGCCAAGCAGGACGTCCCTGATGAGAAGAGCATGATATACCAGTTCAGGGGTGGTCTCAGAGAAGAAATCCAGCTAGCTCTTGTTCTCTTTGAGCCCTTGAGATACGATGAGTTCTACAACATGGCACTAAAGCAAGAGGCTGCTCAGTTGAGGTGTGATGCTTCCAAGAAGCGAGTCAGAGATGTTACTCCTTCTTCCTCTACTCAACTGGCCAAGCAGCAGAAGTATTGGCTTCCTCCTCCTCCGTTCTGTCAGCCGTATCAGCAGAAGAGCAAAGGTGGCAGTGGTTCTTCCCACCCACCCAACCCTGGCTTTCAGAACAAGACTTCGTCTCAAGTTTCAAGATCGAGTGCTCCGTATCACCGTCCTCTTTCAAAGGTCACGTGCAACAAGTGCCAACAAAAGGGTCACTATGCCAACAAATGCTTCAATCAGAGGCGTCTCCCTCCTCCTCCTCCTGTGAGATCGGCAAGTACAGTTGTGGTCAAGCATAACCCCAAGTATGCCAAGCTCAACATGGTGAATGCAGCTCAGGCAGAGGACTCGTCATATGTCATCATGGGTAACCTTCCTGTTAATGATATTCCAGCTAAAGTACTTTTTGACTCTGGTGCATCGCATTCCTTCATGTCATTCCCATTTGCATCGGAGAACAATTTTAGTACTAAGGCTTTACCTAGAGCTTTGCAAGTCACCTCGCCGGCTAAGTGTCTGAGTTCTAGTATGATGGTTCCGGATATTTCTATCATGATGGGTGATTTCAAGTTTCTGGCTTCTCCAATGGTTCTTGGTAACTCGGATATTGATCTTATTCTCGGGATGGATTGGCTTTCTAAGCACAAGGCTCAGCTTGATTGTGCAGCCAGGCAGATTCAATTGACTCATTCGTCTGAGGATGTTATTGTCTTTGCCGCTCGGGATAATACCATCTGTCTGTTTTCTCTCAATGAGAAGGGTGAACTGGATGCCATCTCTCAAATTCCAGTTGTTTGCGAATATCAAGACGTCTTTCCAGAAGAGCTTCCAGGAATGCCTCCACACCGGCCAGTTGAATTCGTCATTGATCTTGAGCCTGGCACGGAACCGGTTTGCAAGCGTCCTTACAAGCTCGGACCTGAAGAGTTGAAGGAGCTGAAGAAGCAACTCGATATTCAAGAACGAATGGGTCTCATCCGACATAGTTCCTATCCGTGGGGATGTGGAGTACTTTTTGCGAAGAAGTGGGATGGAACGGACCGACTTTGTGTTGACTACCGTCCATTGAACAAGAAGACTATGAAGAACAAGTACCCACTTCCCAACATCAACGAGCTTTTCGAACAACTCAAAGGTGCCCAAGTATTCTCCAAGCTTGATCTCCGTATGGGCTATCACCAGATTCGAATCCATGAGCAAGATATTCCCAAGACGGCTTTCAGGACAAGCTATGGTTCATATGAATACACAGTCATGTCTTTTGGCCTCGTCAACGCTCCTCCGACTTTCTCTTGCATGATGAACTTCATCTTCAATGCCTACACAAATGACTTTGTTTTGGTCTATCTCGACGACATTCTGGTCTTTTCGAAGAACAAGGAAGATCATGCCAAGAACTTCATCTTCAATGCCTACACAAATGACTTCGTTTTGGTCTGTCTCGACGACATTCTGGTCTTTTCGAAGAACAAGGAAGATCATGCAAAGCACTTGCGTTTGGTGCTCGATAAGCTCAGGGAACATCAGTTCTATGCCAAGTTCTCAAAGTGTGAGTTTTGGCTCGATGAGGTTCTATATCTTGGGCATATCATCTTTGCCAAGGGCATTGCGGTGAATCCTGAGAAGGTGTCTGCAATCGTGAATTTGGAACCACCTCAGAACGTGAAGCAACTCCGCAGCTTCCTCGGTCTCGCAAGCTACTGTCGAAGGTTCATGGAGAACTTTTCTAAGATTGCGAACTCTCTTTCAAACCTTCTCCAGAAACACGTCAAGTACGTTTGGTCTCCGAAATGTGACATCGCTTTTAACACTTTGAAAAAGAAATTGGTCACTGCTCCAGTTCTGACTCCACCTGATGAATCCAAACCGTTCGAGGTCTTCTGCGATGCCTCTCTTCAAGGTCTTGGTGCAGTGTTGATGCAAGAGAAGAAAGTTGTGGCTTATACCTCTCGCCAGTTGAAGCCCAACAAGAAGAACTACCCCACTCATGACCTCGAGTTGGCGGCAGTTGTGCATGCTCTTTTGACTTGGAGACATCTCGTATTGGGAAGAAAAGTGGACATCTTCACTGACCACAAGAGTCTCAAGTACATCTTCACTCAGCCTAATCTCAACCTCAGGCATACTCGTTGGGTCGAAATGATTCAAGAGTATAATCTGAGTATCGAGTATACTCCAGGCAAGGCCAATGTGATTGCTGACGCTTTGAGCAGGAAGGCGTACTGCAACAGCCTCATTCTCAAGCCTTACCACCCCGAGCTTTGTGAAGCTTTCCGCAAACTCAATCTGCAAGTTATTCCTCAAGGTTTCCTCGCCAACCTTCAAGTCTCTCCTACCTTGGAAGACCAGATTCGCGAGGCTCAACTTCTTGATCCTATGGTGAAGAAGGTGAAGATTGGGATTGCCAAGAGTCAACCCAAGTACAAGTGCTACCGCCTTGATGACAAGGATACTCTCTTCTTCGAGGATCGTATTGTTGTGCCCAAAGGTGACCTTCGTAAAGTGATCATGAACGAGGCTCACAATTCATTCCTCTCCATCCACCCTGGGAGTACGAAGATGTATCAGGACCTCAAGCAGGCTTATTGGTGGACTCGAATGAAGCGAGAGATTGCTCAGTTCGTGAATGAATGTGATGTCTGCAGAAGAGTGAAGGCAGAACACCAAAGGCCAGCTGGTCTCCTACAACCTCTTGCCATTCTAGAATGGAAGTTTGACCACATTGAGATGGACTTCGTGACTGGGTTTCCAAAGTTCAAGCGTGGCAATGATGCTATATTTGTTGTCATCGACAAACTCACTAAAGTGGCTCACTTTCTGCCTGTCAAAGAGTCAATCATTGCAGCTCAATTGGCGGAGCTGCATACCTCTCGGATTGTCTCTCTGCACGGTATTCCATAGGTGATCTCTTCAGACCGTGGTAGCATCTTTACCTCCAAGTTTTGGGAGTCTTTTCAGAAGGCCATGGGCACCAACATCCGCTTCAGCACAGCTTTCCATCCTCAAACTAGCGGTCAAGTCGAGCCTATCAATCAGATTCTTGAACATATGCTCAGGGCTTGTGTGATCTCCTTCGGTATGAAGTGGGAAGATTGTCTTCCATACGCCGAATTCTCCTACAAAAATAGGTTTCAAGCCAGTTCGGGCAAGGCCCCATTTGAAATTCTGTATGGCAGGAAGTGCCGTACTCCACTCAACTGGTCAGAAACCGGTGAACACCATCTTCTTGGAAATGACTTAATCACAGAGGCAGAGGAAATGTGCAAAGTCATTCGAGATAACCTCAAAGCAGCGCAATCGCGCCAGAAGAGCTACTATGATAGTAAGCACCGTGATTTGGCTTTCGAGATCGGAGATCATGTTTACCTCGGTGTCTCTCCAATGAAAGGTACTCGTCGCTTCGGTATCAAAGGGAAGCTTGCCCCTAGATACGTGGGTCCTTTCAAGATCGTCAGCAAGAGAGGCGATCTTGCCTATCAACTCGAGCTTCCTTCAAACTTTGCAAATGTACACGACGTGTTCCATGTCTCTCAGCTCCGCGAGTGCTTCAAGACTCCTGACCGCACCGTCAACTTCAAAGACATTGATCTCCAAGAAGATCTCTCTTATCGTGAGCACCCCGTTGCTATTCTAGAAGAGACTGAACGCAAGACTCGCAATAAGTCAATCAAATTCCTCAAAGTAAAGTGGTCACACCATTCCGACCGTGAAGCCACCTGGGAACACGAGGATCACCTCCGTTTTGAGTACCCGATATTCTTCCAGTCCTAGATCTCGGGACGAGATCCTTTCGTAGTGGTGGAGTGCTGTAACACCCCGGACGTAATTTACCTAATATGTACTCCAACTCTTGTCATTTCCGGCGCTAAGTTATTTTATTTCCTCGGGTTCGGGTTTTTGTCTCCGTGTGTTGTTGTCGTTGTCATGCATCTCTTATCATGTCATCATGTGCATTGCATTTGCATACGTGTTCGTCTCATGCATCCGAGCATTTTCCCCGTTGTCCGTTTTGCATTCCGGTGCTTCTATCTCCTCCGGTGGTCCTTTCTACCTTCTTTTCGTGTGTGGGGATTAAACATTTCTGGATTGGACCGAGACTTGCCAAGCGGCCTTGGTTTACTACCGGTAGCCCGTCCTGTCAAGTTTCGTACCATTTGGACTTCGTTTGATACTCCAACGGTTAACCGAGGGACCGAGAAGGCCTCGTGTGTGTTGCAGCCAAACACCCCTCCAATTTGGCCCAAAACCCACCAAAACCCTCTACATCATCTAGAGCGTTCGATCACGATCGCGTGGGCGAAAACCGCACCTCATTTGGACTCTCCTAGCTCCCCCTATGCCTATATATAGGTCTCTCCCCGAAATTTCGGATCTCTCACCCCGAAACCCTAGCCTCCGTCTTCCTCCGCGCGTCGGACAACGTCCGCCGGCGCCGGACGTGTCTGGTTCCAACCCCGCCACCACGTGTCGCGCCCCCATTCGCCGGACACCTCGCGCCCACATCGCCGCCGCACCGGCCCGCCCGGGCCCAGGAGGGCCCCCCGCGGCCTAGATCCGCGCGCCGCCCTGCGCCGCCTTCTTCCCCGAGCCGCGCCCCCGCGCAGGACACCCGCGCGGCCCCGTCTCTCAAGTCCGGCTGGCGAGCCTCAAGTCCGGCCAGCCGCGCCCCCAAACGTCCGGCGTCCTCCGCCGCCGAGGCCGCCACCCCTACGGGCGCCCGCGGCCACCTCCACCTCTCCGGCCACCTCGCCGGCGACCGGACCCCTTCTCCATGGCAACTCCTCCGGCGAGCTCCTGTTCCGGCGATCCTCGTAAAGCTTGCACGATCCGGATCCAGATCTGGATCTGAGGTTGACCTAATCTTGGTCGAAACCCTAATAATTTGCATTTTTCATCCGTAGCTCCATTTTGCGCGTGTAGCATATCAAAATGTTCGTCTCAGAGAGTACATCATTTCATCTCATTGCGTCATTTTCATTTAAGCTCATCTTAATGCCCGAAATGCTGTTGGAAGAGAGCTATTTGAGTTAATTGTCAGATCTGCTGCACCAAATAGCTATTTGTCATTTTTGCCATGATTAATGTGTGCATGATATGCTCCTAAGCTCTACATGTGTTTTGTTATATGCTTTGCCATCTTTACAGAGGTGCTACCCATGTATTTTTGTGATATGTGTGGTGACTTGCACAAGCTTGCAAAGTAGTGCATTCGTTAATGCTGATTTCAGGGACTTTGAAATTTCACCAAGTCCTTGTTCTGTTTTTATCAATATGCCATATGTTCATGTTGTTTCCTAGTGATCCGTGCCTCTTTTGAGGATGATCAGTAAGGATGATTTGTTAATCATGTGGTGCTCTATGCATCCATGTCTTTGTTTGCATTTATGGACCAATCTAGCTTGAGTCAATCGAGCTCTACTTTTGCTATTTCATGAATCTGGGCAGATTGTCTACTTGTTAGCGATTTTGCCGAGGATGTTGTTGTTGATCCGTGCATGCTATGTTATTGTTCTTGCCATATCTAGCTTATATAATGTGTATTATTGATGGGTGTATAATTAGATTGTCATGACTTGCTCTGTAGTGAGTGCATCGAGCTCGTAAACATGCCTACTCGTTAACATATTTGCATGCTCCAGTTTTTCTCCAAGTCTGTAACCTGATTATGTTTTTGCCATGTTCACATGCTTGCAATTGTATTTTCTGATCCCTTTTGGCTCAAGGCCACTAAGGGACTTTTGTTAAGCTCTTTGAGTAGCTCCATGCCATGCCTTGCTTTGCCATGTTAAGTTCCTATAGAATGTAGTTTTCATGCTCCAAAGTGTGCTACCTGATCTGAAATTCCAGACTAGTGTTAATTTCACCAAGTCTGAAACCTGTTTATCATTTGCATTTTTGCCATGCTTGTTTGAACCTGTTAATGGATGAATTGGCCGTAGCTCAGTGCTCATATTTTGTCAAGCATTATGAGTGGACCCCTGCCATGTATTTTGTTGCCATGTTTGAGTGCTGTAGCATAACTAACTTGTTGCATTTAGATGGCTACTTGCTATTTATCGCAGACCGGTGCCATATTTGTTTTGCTTGCCATTTCCAAACCGTGCATCCGATTCCGGTGATCTTTATATCGATTTCAACAGAAATCACCTCACCTTTCCAGTGACACTCTTGGATTTCCATGTTGAGGCCAGGTTCAATCATTCCTTGTCAAATCTTGCATATGCATCACATATCGCATCCCGCATAGCATACCATGTTTGCATCATGTTGTTTGAGCTTTGCACGTGGTTGATTGTGTTCCTTTTGCTTGTTTGTCTTGTTTGGGTAGAGCCGGGAGATGAGTTCGCTAACGAGGAACCCGTTGAGTTTCCTTTCAAGGATCCAGTCAACTCTAACAACTTTGCAGGCAAGATGATCATACCCTCGAAATCACTTCTATCTTTGGTTTGATAGATGCTCGCTCTTTTGCTCTGCCTATGCTATGATGCCTACCACTTGCTTATCATGCCTCCCAAATTGCCTTATCAAACCTCTAACCCACCATGTCCTAGCAAACCGTTGATTGGCTATGTTACCGCTTTGCTCAGCCCCTCTTATAGCATTGCTAGTTGCAGGTGAAGATTGCAGACCGTTCCTTGTTGGAACATTGTTTATTGTTGGGATATCATTATATTATCTTGTTATCTTAATGCATCTATATACTTGGTAAAGGGTGGAAGGCTCGGCCTTTTGCCTAGTGTTTTGTTCCACTCTTGCCGCCCTAGTTTCCATCATGTCGGTGTTATGTTCCCGGATTTTGCGTTCCTTACGCGGTTGGGTAATAATGTGAACCCCTTGACAGTTCGCTTTGAATAAAACTCCTCCAGCAATGCCCAACCTTGGTTTTACCATTTTCCACCTAGCCTCTTTTTCCCTTGGGTTTCCGGAGCCCGAGGGTCATCTTATTTAAACCCCCCTGGGCCGGTGCTCCTCTGAGTGTTGGTCCGACTGAGCTGCCTGTGGGGCCACCTCGGGGCAACTTGAGGTTTGGTTTTACTCGTAGCTAGTCTCATCTGAGTGTGCCGTGAGAACGAGATATGTGTAGGTCCTATCGGGATTTGTCGGCACATTCAGGCGGTGTTTCTGGATTTGATTTAACTTGTCGAAGTTGTCTTGTAGAACCGGGATACCGAGTCTGATCGGAATGTCTCGGGAGAAGGTATATCCTTCGTTGACCGTGAGTGCTTGTCATGGGCTAAGTTGGGACTCCCCTGCAGGGATTTGAACTTTCGAAAGCCGTGCCCGCGGTTATGGGCAGATGGGAATTTGTTAATGTCCGGTTGTAGATAACTTGAACCTTAACTTAATTAAAATGAATCAACTATGTGTGTTACCATGATGGTCTCTTCTTGGCGGAGTCCGGGAAGTGAACACGGTGTTGGAGTAATGTTTGCCGTAGGTTGTTCTCTAGTTCTTCGTTCGAGCTTTGCCTTCTCTTCTCGCTCTCTTTTGCGAACAGTTTAGCCACCATATATGCTAGTCGCTTGCTGCAGCTCCACATATTACCTTGTCTTACCTATAAGCTTAAATAGTCTTGATCGCGAGGGTGCGAGATTGCTGAGTCCCCGTGGCTCACAGATTACTTCCAAACTAGATGCAGGGCCTGATGATTCCGTTCCCGATGACGCGCTTGAGCTCAAGTGGGAGTTCGACGAAGACTCACGCCGATACTATGTGTCTTTCCCTGATGATCAGTAGTGGTGCCCAGTTGGGGCGATCGGGACCGTGTCGCATGTTGGGTTGATCTTTTATTTTGGTACCATAGTCGGACCATGATTGTATTGGTTGATGTAATGCTATTTATGTACTTTGTGTGACGTGGCGAGTGTAAGCCAACTATGTACCTTTCCCCTTATTATTATCTATTTACATGGGATGTTGTGAAGATTACCTTACTTGCGACATTGCTTTCAATGCGGTTATGCCTCTAAGTCGTGCTTCGACACGTAGGAGATATAGCCGCATCGAGGGCGTTACAGTGTGATCATGATAGACAGCCCATACGGTCTTTTTTGTGAATTGTGTGCTCGTCAGGGCACACAGTTCAACAAACCAACCTATGGGCGATAAAGTAGAAGATCTCTGTCGAATACTTATTCTTGTTGTTGTTGGATGGCCCCGTGACATCATCTTGGTGAGGACGCTTCTTGCCGCTGACCGTTGGCTTTTCATTGATGCCGTCGTCATCGTCGTTGTTGTCATCATCGTCCTCCTCCTCGTTTGACCATTCCTCCTCCTCCTCATCGTCGTCCTCTTCTTCGTCCTTCGACGGCTCCTTGTTCGTCTGGTTGTCGTCTGACAACTCCGGAGGCGGCGTCCCTTCCATGATCCGAATATTATCGAGGTCTGGGCTCGACGCCGGACTCATGGAAGATGAGCAGGACAATTCCGATGTTGACCTATCATCGGGTGCCAGACTGCTGGTAGAACTGTCGTCCTTGCTGTCGCTCGACATGGCTGGGGTCGTATAAAAACTGCGAGAAAGTGAGATTGCAAAGTGTGTGCAAGTGTGTAGCGTAGCCTGCCAGGGATGATGAAGATGGTGGACACTTAAGCGGGGTATGCAGAGAAGAGGAATGCCAATTGAAGTGGGGGTTGACGTATTATATAACAGCTAATATAATCAACCGCAATTATTTGTACCCAGTCGCTCCAAATTCCTGGGGTTGCGTAGTTCTCAATGTGATAATTAATTACATACACGCGTTGGAGCGTCCAAATATGAAACCAGCATTTTTCTTAGTACCTCTACTCCTTCCGTACCGGCGACCTAGGTGGGGAAAAAACGAGAGAACTTGACGATTAGTATTGACCATTGCATGCATGTTATGCTAAGTAGTCTGAAGTCATTGAATGCATACTAGCTGTAGGACTCCTATTGGCTGATTTCCTTTTTTGGACAAAAGCAAGGAACGAGTTTTGGGATTATGCACCGGTACTGGTACAAACGGAGTAGGACAGTTGGCGAGCAATACATTGAGCTCTTGTTATTGATGAAGCCAGTAATAGTCAAACTACAAAGGAAAAGAAAAAAATACAAAGGAAAATGTCTGCACGAATCTTCGCATAACATCAATGGCATAGGACCTAGATGCGCATTACTTAGAGCACATCTAGATGTGCTTTAGCAATAGTGTCAAAAAAAACCTCTAATCATCATTGCAAACAATGCATAGAACATGGCTAATGCGACAACCATAGCTACACATGCTAGTTCCTTCTTGTCTCTTGCTTTCATCCGTTGCCTATGATTGGTTCTTTCTTGCTTCATCGTACTGATTGTACATTCCAGATCAGCCAGTTTATTCTCTAGCTTTATGTTATCTTCTGCGAGCTTGGTGATAACACTCCGAGCCCTGCCATGCCATTCTTCATCCAGCTAGTTAACAAAGGCACAAGCCTCATATCCCTGCCAATGTTAATAGTATTCAGGATGAGCAGTGGAATTAACTAAAGTAAAATGATGAACTTAGCACTAACCTCTAAGGGGCAACTGAGAAACCGCCTGCCAATGTCGAATCTGTCTGCGCATACACATTGAGCGAGAGTGTGCCCATGCACACAACTCAGCTTTGGGTAGGTGGCGCAAAACTCGGAGTCGAACTCGTGTTGCGGGAGTCTGGAGTCATGCTCCAGATCCGGCGGCAGATTGCTTTCCTGGGGGGTGGTCATTCAAGATGGATTCAGCAAGGAGCTACTTTGGAGATGCTACAAAAGACAGGGATAGATTGAAACCTGATAGGACAATTCGGATCCATAGTACACCTTCCTTCTAATGGCGTGTGACGCCCCGAGTCCGATGCGCCAGGTGTCCTCCAGTTATTCGCCGTCATTGCCATGTCATTCACTTGTGTGTTGCACTTTGCCATGTCATCTTATGAATTTCATCTGCATTATTTTCAAAACATGCATTTGTCCATAGCTGTTAGGTCCTCTGCTCTCTGCGCTGTCTGTTCTGAGTCCAACCACACTCGCACGCGCCCACGGCACCTCCAAAATATTATTTTATAAATGGCATAAAAATGTTCTCGGAATCGGGTGAAAGTTGGCGTGCGGTGTTATTATGGAGTAGCTAGACCGCCTGGAAAATTTCATCGCATTCAGAGTCCGTTTGATCCAACCATTAAACATATAGCGGCACCGTTAGCGGTCTAACGTCGGACATTTTTGGTCTCCGAAAACCGTTGCCGGGCTGCATTTCCCTTCACTCCTCTTAGCACAACCCCCTCCTACATAGCCCACAACCACCCACTAGGCCCAATCTACCCCTACTCGCGTCCAGAACCGTCCAATCGTGATCGGAGGGTCCGAAAACACCCCCTAGACCCAAACCCTAGCAAAATCTGCTATATATGGACAACCCCTTGTCCATTTAGGGAAGCCTAGCCCCTCCACCTACCTATAGCCTCACTCCTCCTCAAATTCCGCGCTGGACAGCTCCCCCGCCGCCAAGTGTCGCCGCCCCACTCGCTCGCCGCCACCTGCGCCGCTGCAGCCTCCTACCTCCACCAACCAGAGCCGGCCACGCGTCCCCCTAACTCCCCACTTCACCACCAGCCCGCGAAGCCTAGATCAGGGCCCACCGAGCCCATCTGGGCCCAGGCGAGCCCGCCCCACGCCGCACGATCTCCTGCTCGCCCGCGCTTCCATCATCGGCCGACCCCCTGCCGCTGGACCATTGCTCCCCCGCCCTCCTGCGTGCAGCCCCGCTCGTCGTCGCCCATCACGCAGGTCGGCTCCGCCACCGTCCCGCGGACCCGGGACCTCGCCCGCCCCGAGTTCGGCGCCTAGCAGCTCGCTAGTCGCCCGCCTCCCTCGCCTCTGGCCGGATCCGTGGCTCCTGGCCCCTGCACGTTGCCCCGCATCCCTGCGGGCCTCCTCCTACTCTGCCGCAGCATGGCCCGACCCGGTCCGCTGCCGTCAAGCTCGCCGGCGCCGCCGGTCAATGCCACCCCGCCGGGATCTCGTCGTCTCGATCCGGCCTCGTCCGCCCCGATCCATCCAACCAAACGGCCGGCTCATCCCGCGCCGCCCCAAACTGCTCCATCCCAGTTTTCTGTGGGGTGAAACGACTAAGTCCCTTATTTATAACATCATGTGTGCATGTTGGTGTGACCATAACTTCGTGCATGTGGCACCGTTTTGCGTGTATGATATGTCAAAATGTTCATCTCTGAATGCTCTACACAATGGTGTAGTTTGCTTGCATGTTACTGTTCATCTTGATGCCTTAATCATCGTTGCAAAAGTGCTAAATGTTATAATCTGCTAAAGATTGATGTAAGTTGCATATTTGTCTTTTTCATAGAATTTTGTGTGATTACCTTTTGAGCATCATGCTAGCATGTTTTAGGAGCATAATCATGCCATCTTTACAGTGGTGCAACTCATGTATTTTGCTATTCCCTATGGTGACTAGCACAAGCATGCAAAGTAGTGTACTTGCTGTTGCTGATTTCAGCGACTTACTGTTTGTGCCAAGTCTGAACCTGCTATATTATGTTACCATGTTAACTTGATGCTACTAGTGAATCCATGCATAATCTGGAGATGCTCAATAAGGATGTTTTGTAGATCTTGTTATGATCTATCCATCCATGCCCTTGTTTGCAATTATGACCTGCTGCAGCTTGTCATTACCATGCTCTCAAATTGATAAATAATGTTTCTGTCAGCCTGTCATCAGTAAGTTAATTTTTGCCATGTGAATAGCTAGTGTCCTATACATCCTATGACCATGCTCTTGACATGAGTAGTTGCACCAACATTTCTTCTTGATGTTGTGTAGATTTATGGTGAGTTTCACAAGCTCGCAAACATGCCTACTTAATTCTGTTTCTGCCATGTCCAGTAAATTCCACTAAGTTTGTGAATCTGTTATCATTTGCAATCTTGCCATGATGCTTTGAGCATGTTCTATTGGTATTTGGCAGTAGCTCACTGATCAAGTTTTGTGTTGCTTGACATATACATGCTTGCCATGCCCTTTGATGCCATGAGATGTTCCTTTAGCATATACTTTTATTGTCTCAAAGTATGCATCATGAATCTGTTTTCAGCCTTACTCTATTTTTAACCAAGTCTTGGAATCTGTTATGACTTGCTTACTTGTCTTGATGAATGCCATTGATCTAGAGGTTATATGGAGATGCTTATTAATCATGTTTTTCCATGTTTAACCTGTACTTCAATGACATGCTCTTTTTTGCCATGATCTTGCAATGTAGCATGCTTTTTTCATGCCTCCAACATGTCAACATGTTATTCCTGCTCACATGTATGCCCTGTTTTTCCCTAAGTCATAATCTATGTTGTAAAGTGGCTTGTTGCATTTATCATGTTGGTTTAATCTTGATGCTTATGAACATGAACCTTAATTATATTTGAGGCATGTAATATGTACTTTGAGTGCCTATCAAGTGTGTGTCCATATGTTTCTTGTAGCATGTTGTTTCCTTGATTGCAAAGTGCTTAGTTGCTGTTTTGGGCAGATTGAGTTTGAAACTTGATTTGAGTGTGTGTGTTGAACCGTAGCTCCGTTTGGAGCATGCTCTACATGAAACTTGCTTGGTTTTGCATGTAGTTTCGTCATGCCATGTTGCATCCATGGTTTGGAGTACTTATGATTGTGTTTTACTTGCATTTGCATCAATGCCATGTTTAACTTGTTTTGCTCATATCTTCTAGGCCGTAGCTCCGAATTAAATGAACTTTATATGTAACTTGACTAGAAAGACGCGTAGATCATCATGGTGCACTTTAACTTGTTGTTTAATAACTTAAACATAGTGTGTTATTCAGACCTGGACCAATTTCGAAATTTGCATATGGGGAGTTTCCGGAATTGTTATATGTTGTTTTCGGCCTCATCTAAACTTGCTTTGATGTGTTGTTCTTGTATGCATCATCTCTTGCCATGAGTAGAATCATGTAGCTTTGTCATGCATCATACTTCGTTGAGCATCATGTCATTTTTTTGTGTTGCGTGTTTACCATGTTGTTTTCTTCTTTCCGGTTGTGCTCCTTCTCGATAGTTCCTCTTTCATTGCGATCGTGAGGATTCGTTCGACTATGGAAGTCTGTCTTCTTCATGGACTCGCTCTTCTTCCTAGCGGGATTTCAGGCAAGATGACCGTCACCTTGGATCTCACTACTATCTTTGCTTTGCTAGTTGTCTCGATACTATCGCTATGTCTTGCTACCTACCACTTGTTTATCAAGCCTCCCAAATTGCCATGATAGCCTCTAACCTTTTCTAACATCCTAGAAAACCGTTGTTTGGCTATGTTACTGCTTGCTTAGCCCCTCTTATAGTGGTGTTAGTTGCAGGTGCAGTTGCAGGTTGTTCCATGTCGGGACATGGATAACATGGGATATCACAATATCTCTTATTTAATTAATGCACATATATACTTTGTAAAGGGTGGAAGGCTCGGCCTTTTTCCTGGTGTTTTGTTCCACTCTTGTCATCCTAGTTTCTGTCATACCGGTGTTATGTTCCTTGATTTTGCGTCCCTAACATGATGAGGATTTATGGGCCCCTCTTAACAGTTCGCTTTGAATAAAAATCTTCCAGCAAGGCCCAACATTGGTTTTACCATTTGCCTAATAACAACTAAAACTTGCAAAGGGACTTTTCGGATCCCGAGGAGTTAATCAACCCCCGGGCAGTGCTCCTCATGAGTGCTGGTCAAAACTAGAGCACCGCGCGACGCCGTGCCTCGGCAACTTGGGGTATTTGGTCGTTGTACGCTTCGCTCATCCGGTCGTGGCCTGAGACGAGATACGCGGGGCTACTATCAGGGTGTCGACACGCCGGGAGGTCTTGCTGGACTTGTTTTACCATTCTCGAAATGTCTTGTGCACCAGGATTCCGAGTCTGATCGGAGAGTCCCGAGATGGAGGATTGTCTCCGTGGATCGTGAACTTGTCATGGGCTAAGTTGGGACACCTGTCGGCGTTCTGTGAATGGGGGTCCCCAGACTTGCCTGCCTGCGGCCTGCGGCATGGCTCAAAGGGGGGCCCAGCACGGCCCATCTCCATCAACACAAGACTCAAGACCCTCGCGAGGGGCCAAGCCTCGCGGGGCGGACGACGCGGAGCTTCCTCAGGCGCGGCCTCATCAGGCTGGCTCACGAGGAGGCGGAGAAATCAAGGCGGGGTACCTCACGAGGTGCCCATGACGCAAGCCATGACGACTCCGGGCGTCAGGCCGGTGCCAGCCCGCGCAGCGTCCTCCTTTCCTCTTTGGTGCAAAGGGAGCAAGCGCAGCCGCGGAGTACCGAGGCATCAGGCAAAGGTTTCCATCTCGGTGCAACGAGTCCAAGACCAGGAGGACTACGAGACGGATGTCACCGTGGAGCCCAAGACGGCGTCATCACCAGAGCTTTGTGCAGGCGAAGACTACTTTTGTCAGGATAGCTGATACTTGCTGTCCCCCTTCAAATTAGCCCGCCATTGTTGGCTCCCTTCTCGCTCAATATTTGGGAAGAGGACCAGGGCCTCTATAAATAGGACCAGCCGCCCACAGAGCAAGGGATTGGAAAAAAGGAAGGGGAGGCTCGATAGAGAGGTTGGAAGCATAGAGAGAGAGAGAGAAAGGTGGCTGAACTCCTCCCAGCAGTTCATTGCCCCGGCCAAGAGCAGACCCTCGCGAGGCTGTTCTTCCTTGTATTGTTCATCATCATCAGCCCCAAGAGGCAATCCACCCACCACACACTGGAGTAGGGTATTACACCACAACGGTGGCCCGAACCAGTATAAACCTTGTGCCTCTTGTGCAGTTCTTTCAGTAGTCTAGATCCTTGCGAGACGGAGAGGTAGAAGACGTAATCTTCGCGCGCACCCCTGAGATCGAACCTTAAGGGTCTGCCGGAACCCGAAATCCGAAATTTGGCGCGCCAGGTAGGGGTGCGCCGGAGTTCGTCTTCCACCACACCGTTCTCCTTCGACCGTCGCGTCCATGTCCGACGCTCATCGGGCCCGCGCCGAGCGCCGGGCCGCCATCGCTTCCCGTGTCGCCCAGACGGCGCCCGTCGGTGGACGTCCTCATCGTTCCCCGTCACCTGCCATCAACGCCGCCACCGGCCCGGCGGGGGCGAGCAGCAAGCATCGTCTCAGCATCCATCCGTGCGGCAAGACGGCCGCACCGCTACTCCATCGCTCACACCAGCTGGTTCTTCGTCCCGCGTGCTCCGCGCACCCTTGGAGGCTCGAGCTACGCTCATCACGGCAAATGAGCTCCTGCGCTACTGTCCCATCGATGACGTCTACGAAGAGTGGCTCGACCGCGTCGCCGAGCTCGTCCGCACAGCCGGGGGCTCTCCCGCGCCGTCCGTTCTGCTGCGCCGCACCCCGCCCCGTGCGGGCAACGAAGCTCCGGGGGCGTACCAGCCGCCTCCTCTCCAAGAAGACGCCATGGCTCCAAGGCACGTGGCCCCTGGGCGGAACCCGCTCTGTCAGGTGCCCGCGCAGCAAGAACGAAGCTGCCAAGAAGTCCCTCGCCCGCAAGGAGCTGCCCGGGCGCTCCCTGCTCTGGCACGCCGCGACCCTGCTCCGGCTCCGGCATGCCAAGACCCCGCGCTGCTCCTAGCTGCAGCGCGTGGGGACCCTCAAGACTGAGCTCTCCACCAGCCGAAGCCTTTTGTGGCCACCGCAGGCTGCCGTGCCTACACCACCGAGCTGCGCAGCGTCGCGTGGCCCGGCAAGTTCAAGCCAGACTTGCCTCCTCGTTACGATGGCACGACTGACCCTGCAGAGTTCCTCCAGCTCTATGAGCTGGGCATCGAAGCTGCCAGCGGGGACGAGAAGGTCATGGCGAACTGGTTCCCCATGGCGCTCAAGGAAGGAGCTCGCACCTGGCTCCTGAATCTGGCTCCAGGCACGATCTCTTCCTGGGACTAGATGCGCACCCGCTTCATCGCCAACTTCCAAGGTACTCACGACCTGCCACCCGCCGTGAGCGACATGCGCCGCATCAAGCAACAACCCGGAGAGACCCTGCAAAAGTACATCCAGCACTTCAACAGCGCGCGCCTCAAGATCCCCAAGGTGTCCGAGGAGGCCATCATCTCGGCCTTCTCCGATGGTGTGCGCAACGTCAAGATGAAGGAGGAGTTGGCGATTCATGAAGACCTGTGCACCTCCCTGGAGATGTTCAACTTGGCGACCAAGTGCACCAGGGCTGAGGAGGGACGCCTCTCCCTCCTCGAGCTGCCTGCCGCAGACCCAGAAGAGAAGGAGCCCAAGGCTAAGGACGTGAAGCGCAAGGGGGCTGCCGTGCTCGCGGTAGAACCAAACACCAAGCGGGGCAAAGATCTGCCCGAGTCCTCCAGGGGCGGCCGGTACTGTGTGTACCATGACCTCCACACCCACAACACCAACGAATGCCAAGAACTCCGCGCCATGCAAGAAGGAAGGATCGGCCGTCGTCCCGAACGCGCCGATCGGGGCTACGGCCGAGGAGGAGGAAGAAACGCACGACGCTGGGAAGACCGTGGCCCGCGCCAAGGGTGGCGCGATCAACCTCGCGAGGATCGTTGGCGAGACCTGCCTCGCGAGGGGGACTGCAGGGATCAGCCTCGTGAGGATCGCCCACAGGGCAACACAGGCCTCCCTCCACTGCCGCCTTAGCCTAGGAGAAACGAGGACTGCCATCGAGACGAAGGGGCTGGGGTTTCCAGGAGCCACGCGCAATCGCCTGCATCCTGGGCGGAGCTCAAGCCCCAGCCTCACAACACATCTTCAAGAAGTTTGCCCGCGAAGTGAATGCAGTCCTCCCCAGGCTTGAAGCAACGCGCCCTCTCAGGTGGTCGGCCTGCTCCATCACATTCAGCTCAGCGGATCAGCTCAAGTGCGCGGCCACAGCCGGGGTCCTCCCGATGCTTTGCTCCCCAGTCATCAGCAATGTACTGGTCACCAGGCCCCTCATCGACGGTGGGGCAGGGCTCAACGTCCTGTCCGTGGAAACGTTCAACAATCTCCAAGTGCCCTACGACCAGCTTCAGCCAACCAAGCCCTTCTCCGGAGCCACCGACGGCTCCACGGTCCCGATTGGGCAGGTCCGCCTCCCTGTCACCTTCGGGGCACGCAACAACTACCGCACCGAGCTCATCGACTTCGACGTCGCCCACATCCGCCTGCCGTACAACGCCATCCTCGGGTACCCAGCGCTGGCCAAGTTCATGGTCGTAACTCACCATGGCCACAACGTCCTCAAGATGCCAGGAAGTGGCGGAGTCATCACGGTGCCCTGTGAAGAGAAGGATGCAGTGTGTTCCCTGGAGCGAGCCTTTCAGGCCGCATCACTGGAAGATCCGGATCGTGGAAGCAGGAGGCTTCCCGAGACCACCCCCAAGAAGAAGAAGACATCGTCCGGACCAGCCCCTCGGGAGGCGGGCCTCTCAGGGCCCGCATCTGCCCAGGGGAACCTCCTTCCATCGCATAGGAAAGCGCGCCCGGCGCCCTCCTCAGGCAGGGCTTTGGGGCTCTCCCCTGGAGGGCCACCGACCTGGCCAAGGTCACGAGGGAGGCGCTTGGGCACCACATGGAGGCGTGTTACGAAGCACGTTTCCCTCAAGAAGGAGCAGGGCAAGGAAGGTCAGACCCGCAGGAGTTCGTCGACAAGGCCATTCAAGAAATACAGGAATCAAGAATCATGAGGGGTTTCCGCCGTCTACCGGCTGTGGCTCTCCATCCAGGCGAGGATGGTAGGCTGCGCGTCTGCATCGACGTACTAGGGCTCAACCAAGTCGCTACGATGGAGCGCCTCTGGCCCTCGCGAGTGGGGCGCAGTGGGGGTCCGCCCCACAGCTATGTTCGCATGCCTTACGGCTTGCCAAGCGCGGTTGCAACGTGCCAGCGCCTCATGAGGGGCATCATGGAGGCTCAAGAAGACAGGCGATCCGCAGCCTTGGCGGAGATGGAGATGATTCACGAAGAGCTACCAGTGCCTCCGGAGCCACCCGAGGCCCCTGGGCTTGGGGGCTCCTGAGGATCGGCTTCCGCAGCCCACCGAGTCTGCTGCACCAACACCCCTTCGCCCTCGACACCTTCAGGTGAAATCTTACAAGTTTCATTTCCAGCTGGGAGCGCCCTCCCAGGGCTGCATCGTTCCTAGGCCGCGTGGGTCCGTCCCTGCGGTATGTATCCCTTTTATTTCATGTCGTTAGCTTGCTTTGTTGGGGGCGCCCCTCAGGCTGCATCATTCCCAAGTCGCTTGGGCCCGACCCAGCGATGTCTACCTTCCCAGCGTCTATTTGAATGAATCCTCTCCTTCGCGGCTAACGTGTTTGATCTAGTTGCCTGCTCAACTGACGCCAACTGACGGAATTGCTCCCATAACGGCACGACGCTTGCGCATGGGTCCGTCCCTGCAACGCCGACAAACCTGAATGGCTGAGCTCTGGCCGCGGCAGCCCCGCATGGCGCCACCTCGTCAAGACTCCAGTGCCTCGCCTCCCCTCGGAAGCAACTAACGGCGGACTGATAATTGTCATGGCGACCTCTTCTTCCTTCTGTGATGAGTTTACAGGATCCCCTAAGGGAGTTGCGCCAGGCAAGGCCCTCGCGGCGTTCCTTTCACTCTCGTCCGCGCAAACCGCTTGCGCGTTAAAGGGGGGGTGCCTGAGCATCGCGACTCAGGGATCCTACTAGCTCTCCAGCCCTCACCCTCTGGCCTTAACCACGGCATCGCGACCTGGCATACCAGCGACGGCTGAGACTAGCTCGAGGGCCGGGACCCGAGGACGTAGAGCAGAAAGGGGAGCAAAGGCGGGGGAGAAGGGGCGCACGAGGACCTCGCCAAGCGATTCCGCTCCTGCCGACGCGCGGACCCGACAACACACCAGGAGTAATCCCCGACTTTCGAGATAAGTCACCACCCGAAAGCACCGGCTATCGTAGCACTACCCCCGCACCTAATGCAATTCCGTGTCAGCGACGCCGCTCTCCTTTCTCGCCGAGCAACGGCTGCTTGGGCGCCAAAGGGGACCTCCT
Source organism: Triticum urartu (assembly GCF_003073215.2). Classification (NCBI taxonomy): domain Eukaryota; kingdom Viridiplantae; phylum Streptophyta; class Magnoliopsida; order Poales; family Poaceae; genus Triticum; species Triticum urartu. The sequence goes on along the minus strand of NC_053027.1, from coordinate 335,848,652 downwards.
GAGCATCGCGACTCAGGTGCTCTTACCGGACCCCGGGTCACTCACCTCCTGGGCTTGACCACAGCATCGCGACCTGGCATACCAGCGACGGCTGACGCCGCCTTGGGACTGGGACCTATCGACGTAGAGCACCAAGCCCTCGCGAGGTTCGAAAGGGAGAACTGAGCTAAGACGGAATCAGCAACTCGCACAACTCTACAGCAAGGGTTATGTATTAACAAACAGGATTACAGGCACCTTACAAGCCCCCATGGGGCGCATTTTGATTCCTCACAGGGAACGGATCCTAAGGGATGCTAACTAAACGCGCTCCTGCAAAAGATGCCATCATCAACAGTGGGCGTCAAGCGCCGGCGCCAACCCCATCCAGATCAGAGTCGGCGACGGCCAAACGAGCCCGCCCGACTCTAGGAGCGGTGCCGGCTCGTGGGCTCGTAACTGTCGTCACTCGTCTCCGGAGTCGCGAAGATCTCGCTGGAGTTGCTGGATCCCCCGGCACCTCCGTCGCCTTCAGAGCCACCAAGGGAGCGGTCGACGGGCCTAGCCCTCACCATGGCGAGGTCTTGGCCACCTCTCCCGGGGCAACACTCCAGCCGGCGCCCATCCGCGTCGAAGACCTTGAAGAACATCACCAAAGCGCCATCGTACTCCAGGTGGACCGCGAAGACGCCCCTCACCCTACAAACCCGGGCGATCTCTCTCCAGCCATGAGTCATGTAGACCTCGCCCGGGGCAACGACCGCGACCTCTGCCTCGGTCGCGAGGGCGCTGCAGCCGGCGTGCTGCAGCCGGAGCTCCAAGGGCACCCCCCGCGGGATGATGGAGGCGAAGAAGGGAGGCAGGCAGATCCAAGACTGGAGAGGAATGGCGACATGGAGCACGAACTCTTGGGAGGAGCCCTCGGCGTGGACCCCAGGAGGAACAACCCACACCTTCGTGGCCCGTCGGCGCCGACGACGGCGCTGACCGCAGGGATCAGCATCGACACCTTCGAGGCCCTCGACGTGGGCATACAAGCGAAGCGGGAACCCCGGCGGAGCTCGCTCGCACCGAGGCCTCGACACCACCTGACGGTCCTCCTCGTCTCGGCCGCAGAGGGCGAGCCGTTTCTTCGGCGGGAGCGGGTCTGGTCCCACTCGAGGAGCCTTCCCCTTCTCCGCTGCAGAGAACCGGCAAATCGGAGCCATCCAGGCAAGACGGAGCAAGGATCGGGAAGAAGGAGAAGCAAGGAGGGATGGACTGGAAGGGCACGCGCAGTTCCGTATTTATAGCCGGCGAAGGCCAACCGCCGGCCTCCACGACCGCAGGTAATCATGAAACGATTTGCATGCAGGGACTTGTCCAACCCACATGATGACCGAGGCGTCGTGAGGAAGCGGAGACGCCCACGTTCAATCAACCGCCACGCGGCGCCCAAGGCCGCAGGCTGATAGGGCCCGCTGCTTCGCCCTTGCCCTTTCGCCTCTCAGCACGGCCAAGTCTGGGCACGCCTTGTGCCTGGGGGCTACTGTCGGCGTTCTGGGAACGGGGGTCCCCAGACTTGCCTGCCTGCGGCCTGCGGCGTGGCTCAAAGGGGGGCCCAGCACGGCCCATCTCCATCAACACAAGACTCAAGACCCATGCGAGGGGCCAAGCCTCGCGGGGCGGATGACGCGGAGCTTCCTCAGGCGCGGCCTCATAAGGCTGGCTCACGAGGAGGCGGAGAAATCAAGGCGGGGTACCTCGCGAGGTGCCCATGACGCAAGCCATGACGACTCAGGGCGTCAGGAGGGTGCCAGCCCGCGCAGCGTCCTCCTTTCCTCTTTGGTGCAAAGGGAGCAAGCGCAGCCGCGGAGTACTGAGGCATCAGGCAAAGGTTGCCATTTCGGTGCAACGAGACCAACACCAGGAGGACTACGAGACAGAGGTCACCGTGGAGCCCAAGACGGCGTCATCACCAGAGCTTTGTGCAGGCGAAGACTACTTTTGTCAGGATAGATGATACTTGCTGTCCCCCTTCAAATTAGCCCGCCATTGTTGGCTCCCTTCCCGCTCATTATTTGGGAAGAGGACCAGGGCCTCTATAAATAGGACCAGCCGCCCACAGAGCAAGGGGTTGGAAAAAAGGAAGGGGAGGCTCGATAGAGAGGTTGGAAGCATAGAGAGAGAGAGAGAGAAAGGTGGTTGAACTCCTCCCAGCTGTTCATTGCCCCGGCCAAGAGCAGACCCTCGCGAGGCTGTTCTTCCTTGTATTGTTCATCATCATCAGCCCCAAGAGGCAATCCACCCACCACACACTGGAGTAGGGTATTACACCACAACGGTGGCCCGAACTAGTATAAACCTTGTGCCTCTTGTGCAGTTGTTTCAGTAGTCTAGATCCTTGCGAGACGGAGAGGTAGAAGACGTAATCTTCGCGTGCACCCCAGAGTTCAAACCTTAAGGGTCTGCCGGAACCCGAAATCCGACAACACCCCTGCAGGGTTTAAACTTTCGAGAGCCGTGCTCGCGGTTATGTGGCAGATGGGAATTTTTAATGTCTGGTTGTAGAGAAGTTGACACCAGACCCGAAATAAAATACACCTACCGCATGCGTAATCGTGATGGTCTGTTTTCGAGGGAGTCGAGAAGAGAACACGATGGGGTTATGTTTGAACATAAGTAACTCAGGATCACTTCTTGATCAGTTTGCGACCGTTTGCGTAGTTTCTTATCTTACTCTGGTTTTTGTAAGTTAGCCACCATACAATGCCTAGTTACTGTTGCGACCTCACCACTTATCCCGTCCATGCCCATTAAGCTTTCCTAGTCTTGATACCCATGGTAATGGGATTGCCGAGTCCTCGTGGCTCACAATTTACTACAACAACAGTTGTAGGTATAGGTAATGCGATGATCATGACGTGAGAGCGATGTTTACTTGTTATGGAGTTCTTCTTCTTCTTCTTCGTTCAGGGGATAGGTTCCTGGTCAGTAGCCTAGGCTAGCAGGGTGGATGCCGTTTGAATCTCTATTTGTGTTTCATCCGTAGTCGGATGTTGTTCTCATGTATGATGTTTGATGTATTCTTGTGGCATTTGTATGCCCTTTCTATGTATCCCCAACTATTATGTAATGCTACGACGTAATAATGTCCACCTTGCAAAAGCGTTTCAATATGCGGCTCTGTCCTTGGTGGGACCTTTGAGTTCCTCTCCGATAGGATCACATATTGGGCGTGACATGACCTTAGGCAATTGTTCGGCAGCGACCGCCATTGTGGCGGCGCTTCCGATGGCGGCGATACGAGCAGGAGCAGCCGTATCGCAACCATCAGCACCGCTCGTCCGCATTCCTCCAATGTCAGTGCCAGGCGAGGGAATTTGGAGGCTATCTAGGGATTTGGGGGAAATGGGGAAACTATGGGGATAAGCTAATGGTCCGGAACTACTTATGGCACTATATGTTGTATACGACACACTGTTTACACATGTCGTTTGTGTTAGGTATTACAACTTCACATACGATTTCCACATCAAACCGTGTGAGAAGACAGCATAGGTGAGACACGGTTGCTGTGACATAACCATATGTGATGAACTACCCTGTACATATAATTGAGTTACAGTGATACCGTGTAAACACCCGCTCTGTGGATATCCATCAAAAAATAAAACAGTCGCTCCGCAGATAGAGATGGCGGCGGCGGCCTAGGCAGCGGCTATAAGATAAGAGGTCAATCCTCGATCGGTGGATGGTGGTGGTGTCATAGGAGGGAAATCCTTAGTCTGCGGCAGGATATAGGAGGGCCTCAGCCATCGAGGTTGGCGGCAGCGTGATTGGATCACATGCATCGCGGTTGATGGCGGGATAGTGGAGGTCGAACTTTAGGCGGCGGCCGCACTAAACTTTGCTCCTCAACCCTGCTGTCTCAGCAAGCCGCCGCATGGCGCTCCTTTGTCTGCTGGGTGGAGGTCACTGCATGGCTAATTAATTAAGGTATTCTTTTTGTAAGTGGCTTAATTAAGGTATTCAATTCCTAAGGGTAGTGCTATAGTACTCTTCGTGTAAATTGACTGGCCACTAATTTTCCTCATTGCATGTCACGATACCAATATGGAGCGCCCTTAGTAATTATGATTTATGCATGAATCTTTGGGCATTAATCTGTGTATTAATGTTGTTGTTTTGTTTTTAATTACCATTCATGTGGTGCAGATGGAAAAATCTCAATGGATGAAGAATCGGAGAACCACATATTTTATCAGTGGCGTGACAGAGTTCATGAATTTGGCTGAAAGTACAAAGAGGAGAACTGCTGATGCAGATTACATCCTGTGTCCATTTACCCATTGTGCCAATACAGAGTCACGTGAAGTTGCAGATGTCCAGTGGAACTTACTCTCTCGGGGATTCATGGATGGATATACACGTTGGACAAGACACGGTGAAGAGCAAGTCATGGATGAATATCCCAAGGGCTGCGAGATGCCAAACCCTAGTCAGTGTCACATGGATGTTCAACCTAACATCAGGGCAGAGGTGTCAAGCTACCAATGGAACACTGGAAAGCCGAAACACCCACTGGAAAACCAAGAAGTTGACGTAGATGACGACGATCTTGACATGCCAGATTTTGCTGCTATGATTGGAGATTTCAAGGGCCCCAAAATGGATATGATTGGCTACAAGGATCTGCCAACCATTGATGTGGACTCCAAGAAAGAATTTTATCCAGGTTGCAAAAAGAAATATTCCAAGTTGAGTGTCATGATGTCTACTACACAACCTTCTTCTTGTAGACGTTGTTGGGCCTCCAAGTACAGAGGTTTATCAATCCGCGGGAGGCATAGGATGAAGATGGCCTCTCTCAAACAACCCTTCAACCAAATAGCAAAGAGTCTCTTGTGTCCCCAACACACCCAATACAATAGTAAATTGTATAGGTGCACTAGTTCGGCGAAGAGATGGTGATACAAGAGCAACATGGATGGTAGATATAGTTTTTGTAATCTGAAAATGTAAAAACAGCAAGGTAACTAATGATAAAAGTGAACACAAACGGTATTGCAATGCTTCGAACAAGGTCTAGGGTTCATAATTTCACTAGTGCAAGTTCTCTCAACAATAATAACATAATTGGATCATATAACTATCCCTCAACATGAAACAAAGAGTCACTCCAAAGTCACTAATAGCGGAGAACAAACGAAGATATTATTGTAGGGTACGAAACCACCTCAAAGTTATTCTTTCCAATAAATCTGTTGGGCTATTCCTATAAGTGTCACAAACAACCCTAGAGTTCATAGTAAAATAACACCTGAAGACACAAATCAACCAAAACCCTAATGTCACCTAGATACTCCAATGTCATCTCAAGTATCCATGGGTTTGATTAGACAATATGCATCACACAATCTCACATTCATCTATTCAACCAACACAAAGAACTTCAAAGAGTGCCCCAAAGTTTCTACCGGAGAGTTAAGATCAAAAAGTGTGCCAATCCCTATGCATAAGTTCACAAGGTCACAGAACTCGCAAGTTGATCACCAAAACATACATCAAGTGGCTCATGCGAATATCCCATTGTCACCACAGATAAGCACATGCAAGACATACATCAAGTATTCTCAAATCCTTAAAGACTCAATACGATAAGATAACTTCAAAGGGAAAACTCAATTCATCACAAGGAGATAGAGGGGGAGAAACATCATAAGATCCAACTATAATAGCAAAGCTCACGGCACATCAAGATCATGCCATATCAAGAACACGAGAGAGAGAGAGAGAGATCAAACACATAGGTACTGGTACATACCCTCAACCTTCGGGGTGAACTACTCCCTCCTCGTCAAGGAGAGCGACGGGATGATGAAGATGGCCACCGGTGATGGATCCCCCCTCCACCAGGGTGCCGGAACAGGGTCCCGATTGGTTTTTGGTGGCTACAGAGGCTTGCGGCGGCGGAACTCCCGATCTCGGTTTCTTTTCAGGGTTTCTGTATTTATAAGAATTTTTGGCGTCGGTCTCATGTCAGGGGGGGCTCCGAGTCATCCACGAGATAGGGGGCGAGCCTAGGGGGGTAGGGCACGCCCTCAACCCTCGTGGATGGCTCGGGACTCTTCTGGCCCAACTCTTTTACTTCAGGGGCTTCTTTTGGTCCATAAAAAATCATCAAAAATTGGCACGTCAATTGGACTCCATTTGGTATTCCTTTTCTGTAAAACTCAAAAACAAGGAAAAAAACAGAAACTGGCACTGGGCTCTAGGTTAATAGGTTAGTCCCAAAAATCATATAAAATAGCATATAAATGCATATAAAACATCCAAGATGGATAATATAATAGCATGGAACAATCAAAATATTTAGATACGTTGGAGACGTATCAAGCATCCCCAAGCTTAATTCATGCTCGTCCTCGAGTAGGTAAATGATAAAACAGAATTTTTGATGTGGAATGCTAACTAACATATTTATCCATGTAATTCTCTTTATTGTGGCAAGAATATTCAGATCCATAAGATTCAAAAGAAAAGTTTAATATTGACATAAAAATTATAATACTTCAAGCATACTAACAAGGCAATAATGTCTTCTCGAAATAACATGGCTATGCTCCATCTTCATCACAGAAAATATTCAAATCATGCACAACCCCGATGACAAGCCAAGCAATTGTTTCATACTTTTGATGTTCTCAAACTTTTTCAACTTTCATGCAATACATGAGCGTGAGCCATGACATAGCACTATAGGTGGAATAGACGGTGGTTGTGGAGAAGACAAAAGGAAGGAGATAGTCTCACATCAACTAGGCGTATCAATGGGCCATGGAGATGCCCATCAATAGATATCAATTGTAGCGATCCAACCTCAAACGGTCGAATCTCTCTACATAAGTGTCATCCTTGGATCGGTAATGCTGACACACACAGTACTTGAAGGATTTATAGCAGAGTGCAATCACACACTTACTACATCGAATATCTCAAAGAGAGTACTTATCACAATAATATGGCTGAAGGCCATCTAATGAAGATAACAGCGGAAAGCTTCGAAGGCAAAAGTGAGTCCATCAACTCCAACAGCATAGCTGAGTGCAAAACAACGACCTAGCACACCTTACTCTTCGTCTGAAAAGTCTGCAACATAATATGTTGCAGCCCAAAACGGGTCAGCACATGGAATATGCTGGCAAAATAACACTGTAGAGCAATGAACAAGAATAACTCCTATCACTACTTGCATATATGGCTGGTGGAGGCTCTATGGTTATCATGTTTGCATAAAGCCAATTTTTCCCTACTGCAAAGGAATATACTTTATTTAACTATCAAGTTGGTTGATAAAACATTTAGAAGGTTCCTCCAACTCAATCCCAATTAAAAGTAATTAACAGCCCAACAAAATTAATTAAGAATGATGAGATCAATATAATAATTCAAGAAACAGATACTCAAGATTGTCCATAACCGGGGACACGGCTAACCATGATTAGTTTGTACACTCTGCAGAGGTTTGCACACTTTTCCCCACAAGACTCGATCTCCTCCGTTGTATTTCTCGCACTTCATGGTGTTTGAGAAACGGATGATCGAGACACAATCTTTCCGAAGAGGTCCCCTTAACCGATAGATAGGCCGGTACACCTACAATCCCCTACATCTGCTAGCCCATCATGTAAAGGATTCCCAAAACTTACTCCACTATGCCAGAGCCCATATTGGCTTGTGGCTGGGCATGGAAGTTTCTAGCATGAATAATCTTATGATCCCTTTGAGCCTGGGTGACGAACCATAGGATGATCAGACGGGTACTCTGGGATATCCTATGACAGCTCTGGATTGCTCCAGGGTGCCTCAACCAATCCACCCAGTTGTGTATTAAAGTAGCCACCTTAAGTTTACCATTATGTAACAACTCTCACATCTATCATGGATACACTCAACTAAACCACGTCTATGAGCATATCATAGCAGTATAAGCATAACGTAGAAGTAACTCCCAGGGTTTGAATAAAGGACAATACGTTCTACCTTATCAACTACTTCCCAATACCCACATGTTAAATAGATCCTACTCATGCAATGTTTGAGGGTTGAAACTAATGCATAAAAACTGGGTAATAAGGGATATGATCAAAGTGTTACTTGCCTTGCTGACGATCTGAAAACCCTAGTGACTCGTAGTAGCACGCTTCGCACACCGGAAACACTATCGCAAACAAACAATAACATACATAAGCACTGAAGCAATAGATGCAAGGGTAAAACTCAAGAGAAAAGATCCAAATCAAAAGTTTAAGAGAAGAGCTTCGATTTGCAAAAAGAATCAATCGAATCGGAGCTACGAAACTCAACTACGGTCAAAAGAAGTTCAAAATCAAATCTTCTTGCAACCAAATTTTAAATTTTCAAAACCATGTTCAACTTGATTAACTGGAAAGAGCGGTTCAAGATGAAGATTTTGGTGCTAGTTTCACTAGATTTGGACTAACAGTTAAAAAGTTACGAGTGTTTGAAGATCAGGGGCTAATCTGTGATAAAAATAATCGCGGATAGGTCCCTGGCCAAAAATAAAATAAAAGGAAAAGACTAACGAACGAACATTCGCTAACAGAGACGAACGAACGAATGGGTTCACGAACAAAGGTGGTCGGGTGAACGTTCGCTAAATAGGTTCGACCAGAAAATCGAGAAAAAACCGAGAAAACCCTAACCCTAAAATAAAACCGATCTAGAACGTAAACCGAAAAAACCAAAACAAACCGGTGGTTTTCAAAATCGGGGTCGGCGGTGAGGCGGGACTCCGGCGAGGAAAACAGCGGCGTGGGGCGGCTCTGGTGGGGCGGCGGTGTCGGCGGCGACGACGGCGAGCGGCAGGCGGCGGCGGCGCGCAGCTTGGGGTGGCAGCGTCGGTTGCGGTGGCGGGGTGGTGAAAGGTGGCAGGGGCGGCACTATTTAAAGGGGGCAGGGCGGCGGCGTTGCTTGGGGAGGGGCTCGGCCCGGGGTGGAGTCCGGCTCGGACTCCCCCTCGGCATCCGTGCCGAGCATGGCGGCGCACGGGAGGAACGCGGCGCGGTAGTTGGGCCGCGGCCTGGTCGGCTGGGCCTTCGGCCCATTAGGGCAGGGACTTTTAAAAAAAACCCGTTGAATAAAAGTCCTAATAAAATATACAAAAAAACTAAAAATGCCAAAAACAATTTTCACCGTGTAAATAAAAAATTTAGAACAAAGTGAACATTTTTCTTGCCTAAAAATGCAGTTTTCAGAAATGCATATTTTTTTCTAATTCAAATAAAATATTTATTTGATTTTAAAATTTTTCCTCCAATATTCCTCTCTTTTTGAAGAAGTCATACTATCTTCTCTCTTTAAATTTAAAATATTGGAAATAATTGGAGAGAAAAAGGTTTAAAACCAAATTGATCCTCTTTTCAAATTTGAGAAAATTCAAATATGAAAATAAGTGAAATCCCCAACTCTCTCCTTGGGTCCTTGAGCTGCTTAGGATTTTCCAGGATCACAATCAAAATGCAAATAGATATGGTATGCATTATGATGACTTATGTATAACATCCAAATTGAAAATTGGGATGCTACAAACCTACCCCCCTTAAGATGAATCTCGCCCTCGAGATTCGGGTTGGCTAGAAAATAGGTGTGGGTGGTGTTTTCCATAGATCTTCTTCTCGTTCTCAGGTGGCTTCATCCTCGGTATGGTGGCTCCACTGAACTTTGCAGAACTTGATAACCTTGCTGCAGGTAACTCGGCTAGCAAACTCGAGAATCTTGACGAGTTTCTCCTCGTAGGTCAAATCACTATCCAACTAAATTGCCTCCAGGGGCACTGTATCTCTTAGAGGAATATCGGCCATCTATGCATGGAACTTCTTCAACTGGGAAACGTGAAACACATCATGAACTCCTGAAAATCCTTCAAGTAACTCCAACTTGTAGGCAACTTCTCCCATACGTTCCAAAACTTGGTATGGTCCGTCAAACCTCGGGGCTAACTTTCCCTTAACTCCAAATCGTTTAACACCTCACAGTGGTGACACTCGAAGATACGCTCGATCTCCAATTTCAAAGACTACCTCCTTGCGTTTGATATCAGCATAACTCTTCTGCCTGGACTGAGCTACCTTCAGTCTATCTCGAATCAACTTAACCTTCTCTTCGGACTCTTTGATCAAATCTGGTCCAAATAACTGATGGTCTCCAACTTCATCCCACATTAACGGTGTCCTGCATCTCCTTCCATACAAAGCTTCGAAAGGTTCCATCTTCAAACCAGCTTGATAACTGTTGTTGTATGAGAACTCTGCATAAGGTAAATTGTCATCCCAACTAGATCCATAATCTAGCGCACAAGCTCTCAACATGTCCTCTAGAATCTGATACTCTCTCTGTCTGTCCATCAGTCTGCGGATGAAAGGTTGTACTGAACTCTATGCTGGTACCCAAAGTCTGGTGCAATTGATTCCAAAACTTCGAGGCAAACTGTGTCCCTCTATCTGATATGATGCTCCTCGGAACTCCATGCATACATACGATCCTGGTCATATATATCTTGGCCAATTTCGCACTTGTATAGGTGGTCTTCACTGGGATAAAGTTAGCTACCTTGGTCAAGCGATCAACTACTACCCAGATTGAATCATATCCTGATCGGGTCCTGGGTAATCCGGTGATAAAATCCATGCCAAGCTTGTTCCACTTCCATTCGGGAATCAACATAGGCTGTAATAATCCTGTTGGCTTCTGATGTTCTGCCTTCACTCTCTGACATACATCGCATACTGCTACATACTCGGCAATATGCTTCTTCATACCTGTCCACCAGAAACGCTCCTTCAAATCCAAATACATCTTGGTGTTTCCGGGGTGAATCGAGTATGGCGAGTCATGAGCTTCCTGAATTATTAACTTCCTAATCTCCGCATTATTGGGCACATAAATGCGATCCTCAAACCATAAAGTCTCGTGCCCATCCTCACGAAAACCTTTGGCTTTTCCTTTGCTCATCTTCTCCTTTATCTCAGCAATTTCCTTATCTTCCTTTCGAGCTTCTCGAATCTTTCCCAATTATGTAGACTGAACCTCCATTGTTGCCATAAAACCTCTTGGAACTATCTCCAAACGAAGTTCCTTGAGATCGTCAATTAACTCCTGCGGTAATCCTCCGCTTACGAGGGTATTGGCATAACTCTTTCGGCTCAAGGCCTCTGCTGTGACATTGGCCTTTCCTGGGTGATAGTGCAACTTCATATCATAATCCTTTATAAGCTCCAACCATCTCCTTTGCCTAAGATTCAGCTCCTTCTGCGTGAAAATTTACTTCAAACTCTTGTGATCCGTGTACACATCACATCTGTTTCCAATCAGAAAATGTCTCCAAGTCATGATCACATGCACTACGGCTGCTAACTCCAAATCATGTGTGGCATAATTCAACTCATGAGGTCGAAGCTGCATGAGCCATATGAAACAACTCTTCCGTCCTGCATCAGTACTCCTCCATGTCCTAAGCGAGAAGCATCGCAATACACTTGAAAATCCTTGCGTATATCCGGAAGAATCAACACTGGGTTGTAACCAAATGTTTCTTCAACTCCTGAAAACTGGCCTCACAATCTTCAGTCCATTTGAACTTTGTGTCCTTCTTCAACAACTCGGTCATGGGTTTCGCAATCTTGGAAAAATTCTCAATGAACCTCCTATAATATCCTGCGAGTCCCAAAAAACTACAGATCTCTCCAACTGAGGTGGGTGCCAACCACTCAGTGACAGACTGAACTTTGGTGGGGTCTACTGCTATACCTTCTCCTGATATAACATGTCCAAGAAATCCAACTTCCTTCAACCAAAACTCACACTTGCTAAACTTGGCATGCAACTGATGTTCCCCGAGCTTTTTGAGAACTAAGCGCAAGTGTTCCTTGTGTTCCTCTTCATTCTTTGAGTATACCAAAATATCATCAACGAACACCACTACAAAGTTATCCAAGAACTCCATGAACACCTTGTTATCATACTCATGAAATAGGCAGGGGCGTTAGTCAATCCAAATGACATAACCATTTACTCATATAGCCCATACCTTGTGGTGAAAACTGTCTTAGGTATATCCTGCTCTCTGATCTTCAGCTGGTGGTATCCTGATCGCAGATTGGTCTTGGAGAATACTTTAGCTCCTTGCAGCTGGTCAAACAAATCATTGATCATCGGTAGGGGGTATTTGTTCTTGATCGTTACCTCATTCAATGCCCGATAATCAACAAAGATTCTCAAAGATCCATCCTTCTTCTCAACTAAGAGCACTGGGCTCCCCATGGTGACGAACTTCGTCGAATGTAACCTTTCTCCAGCAACTCCTTGATTTTCTTCTTGATTTCCTCCAGATCATTTGCGGGCATCCGATACAGTCTCTTTGATATTGATCCGGTGCATGGCAACAACTTTATCAAAAACTCAATGTCTCGATCTGGTGGCATGCCAGGTAATTCCTCTGGAAATACATCCTGGTAATCCTTCACAACAGGCACTTCTTCCTGAACAACTCCCGAGAGATAATTTACTTGGGTCCTCCTTGGCGCATGTCTAGACACATACTTGATCCTTTTTCCTTCCGGGGTGGTGAGTAAAATTGACTTACTAGCACAATCGATGTTTCCTCCACACTTCGATAACCAATCCATACCTAATATTATATCCAATCCTTGGGACTCCAAAATTATTAGGTCTGAAGGGAAAACATGTCTTCCTATGGTCAATGGCATCTGAAAACATCCACTGCATGCTATATACTCAGCTCCTAGCGAGCTTACTAACATAGGTGTCTTAAGAACTTTGGTGGGCAACTTCTACTTATCCACAAACCCCCTTGAAATGTATGAATGCAATGCACCAGTATAAAAAAATGATTGCAGTAAATGACTCAATCAAAAACTTACCTATAACTGCATTAGGCTGCTCTTCAACCTCCTCCACGTTAACATGGTTGACCTGTCCCCTGTTGAAAGGGTTGGGCTTCTTCCCAGATCTTCCATTCCTGTTTCCATTTTTTGCTTCGGGGCATTAGGTGGCGTAGTGTCCAGTCTTCCCGCACTTGAAACAAGTAATGTGACTTAAATCCTTCCTGGCTGGTGTTGCTGGGTTGGCACAGTTCTGTCCGTTCCTTCCTCCATTTCCATTCCCATTCTTGGGGCCACTGTGGTTATGTGAACTCCTTCTGTTGTGGGTATGGCCTCCATGATAATGAGTGTGTCCTCCCGAGTTCGAGGTAAAGCGAGGCTTCTGCTGAGCTCCAGAATTGTACTTCCCATGTCCGTACTTCCTTTTGTGGCTCTCTATCTGTTGCTGCTTCCCTTCAATCATAAGGGCCCTATCTATCAACTCCTGGTAGTGAGTGAATGTTGCCACCATCAACTACATACTCATCTCATCATTCTGCCCTTCCATAAACTTCTCCTGCTTCGCGGCATCTGTGGCCACATCATTTGGGGCATAGCAGGCTAACTTGCTAAACTCATCCATGTACTGCCCCAGAGTACGATTTCCCTGGCGTAAGTTGTGAAACTCACGCTTCTTCATGCTCATTGCTCCAGTTGAGACATATGCAATGCGGAAAGCTTGCTGAAACTGGTCCCAAGTGACATTTTCTATGGGAAAAGTGGCTGTGTAATTCTCCCACCATAAGGCTGCGGGTCCATCGAATTGGTGTGCGGTAAAGTGCATCTTCTCAGCATTTGTGCAACCTGCGGTGGTCAACTCCCTTCCAATCCTGCGTATCCAGTCATCAGCAACAATCGGCTCGGTGCTACTGGAAAACACCGGCGGATTCAACCTCAAGAAACGGGCTATGTTGTCAACTGGAGGTGGTGGCAGTGGGTTGTTGTTATTGTTGTTGTTGTTGCCTTGGTTCTGAACTAGTAGCTGCATCAAGGCATTCTACTGCTAGATCAACTGAGTGAGCTCCGGTAGGAAGACAAATCTGGGGTCACGTCTCGGAGGCATCTGATAGGTTTAGAGGGAACATATTAGAATAGAGTGAGGTCTAAGGAGAAAATCACTACCTGTCGGGGATATACCCCGCGGTATGACCCGGCCGGACTTGGCGACTCACTGGTGACCCGTCCGGATCTCTCTACTCACTGATGACCCGGCTGGGTCTGGTGACTCATTGGTAACCCGGCAGGCGGGTCAGAGGAGTGACAAGACCCGGTGGCCCAATGGGCGGTTCAAGGAAGGTCGGCTCATATTATGGTGGGCCGGCTTAAGTTGAAAGGCATAAGGAATATTCCCTTACAAAGGAAGCAAGACTAGGACTCCACTTATAATAGAGTAATCCTAATTCTAATAGGACTAGTCATGTAAGTCGCCCCTTCAACATATATAAGGAGGGGCAGGGCACCCCAAGGGGGACAGGTTTCACAAGTTAGATAGATTAGGGTTAGACAAACAAGTCTATAGCTCTCATATTAGAGCACCCGTGTAATTGTGATCATCATCATCAATGTCAATGAAGCAGGATGTAGGCTTTTACCTCCACCGTGAGGGGCCGAACCTGGGTAAAACCTTGTGTCTCTCGATTCCGACCAACCCCTTCAAGTTACTACATAGACGCGTTGGCCTCACGAGTAAGTCCTCAAATTAGGACATCTATCGTGACAATTCCACGACACTACCCATATGCACATGAGACAAACACAATCATATCACACCACTCAATACAAACAAGGGCATACAATCGACCTATCTATCATTACACAATACTCAGACTACCCTATATACATGGGGGAATACTACTGATAATATGGTGGCCGACTAGAAATTTTGATCGGAAGAAGATTCCATGATATCTGCTCCAGCTTCGTCTTCATAGTCATCATCACTGTCGGGGTCGGAGTCAGTGTCATCGATGATGATGTAGTCTCCGGGATGGTCGTCATGTCCTGGCGCAAGGTCTCCCATGAATACTCCTAGCTTCTTCTTCAGGTCTTCATTCTTCTCCAGTAGTACTACAATTTCCTCTTCGTATCCATCGCGTGTAGACTTGAGTTCCTCTTCTAGCTCCATGTTCCTTATCATCACCTTCTTCAGATCTATCATGCTGGCGCACATCTGGTTCTCTTGTCGACGAATATGTTGGTTCAACTCCTGGATGTAGGCTGCAATGGATTTGTCCCTCCTGGTGCTGATCATCTTCCATTGCTCATCTCGGCGCCCACATATCTGGTAGATGGTGTCCTTAAGATCCTTGTAGTAGACTTTGCCGATTCGTCCCATGGCGATGTGAGCTTCCATGCTCTTTCCTAGACTCCAGGTTGGTGCATCAAAGGAAAACTCTATGGGCTCAGTAACTGGGGTGAATGTCCTTCCTGGAACATGTACTTGAATGGTCCAACGCTCTTCTTCAGGTAGAGTGGCCGTGTAGGTACCGATGAAACTTGGTATTCCAATGTTCAGATATCTCGTGGCTTCCTTCAAATGTCGTCCGACAGGGGTGTATTCATTCGGTTGCACAAACTTGTTCCTTGGGTCTGCCATCTATAGAGTGGAAAGTGAAGAAGAGTCAGAAATGAGTAGAGAAGAGTGACCTAAGGTTTATCTTAGTGGTCGCGTCCTACAGTCAGCGTGTGCTATGATACCATCTTGTAGTGATCCAACCTCAAACGATCGAATCTCTATGCATAAGTGTCATCCCTGTATCGGTAATGCTGACACACACAGTACTTGGAAGGATTTATAGCAGAGTGCAATCACACACTTATTACATCGAATATCTCAAAGGGAGTACTTATTACAATAATGTGGCTGAAGGCCATCTAATGAAGATAACAACGGGAGATTTCGAAGCCAAAAGTGAGTCCATCAACTCCAATGGCATAGCTGAGTGCAAAACAACGACCTAGCGCACCTTACTCTTCGTCTAAAAAGTCTGCAACATAATATGTTGCAGCCCAAAAGGGGCCAGCACATGGAATATGCTGGCAAAATAACACTGTATAGCAATGAACAAGAATAACTGCTATCACTACATGCATATATGGCTGGTGGAGGCTCTATGGTTATCATGTTTGCGTAAAGCCAATTTTTCCCTACTGCAAAGGAATATATTTTATTTAACTATCAAGTTGGTTGATAAAACATTGAGAAGGTTCCTCCAACTCAATCCCAATTTAAATTAATTAATAGCCCAACAAAATTAATTAAGAGTGATGAGATCAATATAATAATTCAAGAACCAGATACTCAAGATTATCCATAACCGGGGACACGGCTAACCATGATTAGTTTGTACACTCTGTAGAGGTTTGCGCACTTTTCCCCACAAGACTCAATCTCCTCCATTGTATTTCTTGCACTGCATGGTGTTTGAGAAACGGATGATCGAGACATAGTGTTTCCGAAGAGGTCCCGTTAACCGATAGATAGGCCGGTATACCTACAATCCCCTACATCTGCTAGCCCATCATGGAAAGGATTCCCACAACTTACTCAACTATGCTAGAGCCCATATTGGCTTGTGGCTGCACACGGAAGTTTCTAGCATGAATAATCTTATGATCCCTTTGAGCCTGGGTGACGAACCATAGGATGATCACACAGGCACTCCGGGATATCCCAGGACAGCTCTGGATTGCTCCAGGTGCCCAGACAACCACTGGGTGCTCCAGGGTGCCTCAACCAATCCACCCAGATGTGTATTAAAGTAGACACCTTAAGTTAACCATTATGTAGCAACTCTCACATCTATCATGGATACACTCAACCAAACCACGTCTACGAGCATAACATAGCAGTATAAGGATAACGTAGAAGTAACTCCTAGGGTTTGAATAAAGGACAATAGATTCTACCTTATCAACTACTTCCCAATGCCCACATGTTAAGCAGGTCCTACTCATGCAATTTTTGAGGGTTGAAACTAATGCATAAAATCTGGGTAATAAGGGATATGAGCAAAGTGTTACTTGCCTTGCCGACGATCTGAAAACCCTAGTGACTCGTAGTAGCATGCTTCACACTTCGGAAACTCTATCGCAAACACACAATAACATACATAAGCACTCAAGCAATAGATGCAAGGGTAAAACTCAATAGAAAAGATCCAAATCGGAAGTTCAAGAGAAGAGCTTCGATTTGCAAAAAGAATCAATCGAATCAGAGCTACGAAACTCAAACTGCGGTCAAAAGAAGTTCAGAATCAAATCTGCTTGCAACCAAATTTTAATTTGTCAAAACCATCTTCAAGTTGATTAACTAGAAATAGGGGTTCGAGATGAAGATTTTGGCGCTGGTTTCACTAGATTTGGACAAACGGTTAAAAAGTTGCAAGCGTTTGAAGATCAGGGGCTAATCTGCGATAAAAGATAATCACGGATAGGTCCCTGGCCGAAAATAAAATAAAAAGAAAAGACTAACGAACGAGCGTTCGATAAAGAGACGAATGGACAAACACGTTCACAAACAAAGGCATTCGGGTGAATGTTTGCTAAATAGGTCCGACCAGAAAACTGAGAAAAAACCCGAGAAAACCCTAACCCTAAAATAAAACCGATCTAGAACATAAACCCAAAAAACCGAAATGAGCCGGTGGTTTTTATCAGTTCACGATGAAAACCGGGGTCGGCAGCGAGGCGGGACTCCGGCGAGGCGAACGGCGGCGCGTGGCGGCTCCGGTGGGGCGGCAGTATCGGCGGCGGCGGCGCTAGCGGGCGGTGAGCCGCAAGCGGCAGCGGCAAAAGGCGGCGGCGGGGGTGGCACTATTTATAGGGGGCGGGGCGGCGGCGTTGCTTGGGGAGGGGGCCGGCCCGGGGCGGAGTCTGGCTCAGACTCCCCCTCATCGTCCGTGCCGAGCACGACGGCGCGTGGGAGGAAGGCGGCGTGGGAGTTGGGCCGTGGCCTGCTCGGCTGGGCCTTCGGCCCAGTCGGGCGGGAACTTTTTTTCAAATAAATTCCGCCGAATAAAAATCCTAATAAAAAATATTTAAAAAAATCTAAAAATGCCAAAACAATTTTCACTGTCTAAATAAAATATTTAGAACAAAGTGAACATTTTTCTGGCCTAAAAATGCAGTTTCCAAAAATGCATATTTTTTCTAATTCAAATGAAATAGCAAATAAAATCCAAATAAAATATTTATTTGATTTTAAAAAAATTTCTCCAATATTCCTCTCTTTTCGAAGAAGTCATATTATCTTCTCTCTTTACATTTAAAATATTGGAAATAATTGGAGAGAAAAATGTTTAAAACCAAATTGATCCTCTTTTCAAATTTGAGAAAATTCAAATATGAAAATAAGTGAAATCCCCAACTCTCTCCTTGGGTCCTTGAGCTGCTTAGGATTTTCCAGGATCACAAACAAAATGCAAATAAATATGGTATGCATTATGATGACCTATGTATAACATCCCGATTGAAAATTGGGATGTTACATCAATGTGAGTGAGTAGGGATTGCCATGCAACGGATGCACTAGAGCTATACGTGTATGAAAGCTCAAAAAGAAACTAAGTGGGTGTGCATCCAACTTTCTTTCTCATGAAGACCTAGGGCATTTGAGGAAGCCCGTCGTTGGATATACAAGCCAAGTTCTATAATGAAAAATTCCCACTAGTATATAAAAATGACAACATAGGAGACTCTCTATCATGAAGATTATGGTGCTACTTTGAAGCACAAGTGTGGTAAAAGGATAGTAGCATTGCCCCTTCTCCCTTTTTCTCTCATTTTTTTTGTTTTTTTGGGCCTTCTCTTTTTTTGGCCTTTCTCGTTATTTATTTCCTCACATGGGACAGTGCTCTAATAATGAAGATCATCACACTTTTATTTACTTACAACTCAAGAATTACAACTCGATACTTAGAACAAAATATGACTCTATATGAATGCCTCCGACGGTGTACCGGGATGTGCAATGAATCAAGAGTGACATGCATGAAAGAATTATGATCAGTGGCTTTGCCACAAATACAATGTCAACTACATGATCATGCAAAGCAATATGACAATGATGAAGCGTGTCATAATAAACGAAATGGTGGAAAGTTGCATGGCAATATATTTAAAAATGGCTATGGAAATGACATAATAGGTAGGTATGGTGGCTGTTTTGAGGAAGGTGTATGGTGGGTTCATGGTACCGGCGAAAGTTGCGCGGTACTAGAGAGGCTAGCAATGGTGGAAGGATGAGAGTGCGTATAATCCATGGACTCAATATTAGTCATAAAGAACTCATATACTTATTGCAAAAATATATTAAGTCATCGAAATGAAGTAGTACACACATGCTCCTTGGGGGATAGATTGGTAGAAAAAGACCATCGCTCGTCCCCAACCGCCACTCATAAGGAAGACAATCAAAAAATAAATCATGCCCCAACTTCATCACATAACGGTTCACCATACGTGCATGCTACGAGAATCAAATTCTTTAACACAAGTATCTCTCAAATTCACAACTACTCACAAGCATGGCTCTAATATCACCATCCTCGTATCTCAAAACAATCATAAGGAATCAAACTTCACATAGTATTCAATGCACTTTATATGAAAGTTTTTTACTATATCCCTCTTGGATGCCCATCATATTAGGACTAAATTCATAACCTAAGGAAATTGCCATGCTGTTTAAAGACTCTCAAAATTATATAAGTGAATCATGAGAGTTCATCAATTTCTACAAAATGAAACCACCGTCGTGCTCTAAAAAGATATAAGTGAAGCACTAGAGAAAAGGACAAACTACTCCAAATGATATAAGCGAAGCACAATGAGTAGTTGAATAATTATGTAATTATGTGAAGACTCCTTCTCATAAATAAAATTTCTGATATTAAGTACTTCATTCGAACAGCAAGTAAAACAAAATAAAATTACATTGCAACTATAGCACATATCATGTGAAGAAGCGAAAACTTAGGCTCAACCAAAACTGGTCGGTAGTTGTTGAAGAAGAAAGGTGGGATGCCAACCGGGGCATCCCCAAGCTTAGATGCTTGAGACTTCTTGAAATATTGACTAGGGATGCCTTGGGCATCCCCAATCTTGATCTTTTGTGTCTCCTTAATTCCACTCATATCGCGGTTTCCCTAAATCTTAAAAACTTCATCCACACTAAACTCAACAAGAACTCGTGAGATAAGTTACTATGAAGCCATGCTAAACCTTATCATTCTCTACTATAGCAAATCGCTAAAATTATTATTTAACATTTCCTACTAATTGCCTCTGCATATTTAACACTCCTATCCTCAAATAGAATCACTGAACAAGCAAACATATGCAAACAATGCAAACATAACAGCAATCTATCTAAACAGGATAGTCTGTAAGGAATGCAAGAGGAATCATACTTCCCTAACTCCAAAAATTCTGAAAAATTACCACAATGTAGATAATTAGTTGTTACTCATTTTGTATAAATTTCAAGATTTTATCATGTCCTGACTATTCACAAATATTCAAAACATAACAGCAAACTTTCTATTTTTAAAACAGCAACATATGGACTTGCAAAATAAGCATGGCAAAGGCTACACTTGACTTCTTATTGAACTAAAAGATGAAAAACATTACTATAAATAAAAGAAAGCAAATCCTAATAAAATAAAATGATGCTCCAAGCAAAACTCATATCATGTGGTGAATAAAAATAGCTCCAAGTAAAGTTACCGATGAACGAAGACGGAAGGGGGAATGCCATCCCGGGCATCCCGAAGCTTAGGGTCTTGGTTGTCCTCGAATATTACCTTGGGGTGCCTTGGGCATCCCCAAGCTTAGGCTCTTGCCACTCCTTATTCCATAGTACATCGAATCTTTACCCAAAACTTGAAAACTCCACAACACAAAACTCAACAGAAAACTCGCAAGCTCGGTAGTATAAGAAAGCAAATCACCACTTAGGTATTGTCAAGACAAGATTCATAATTTTTTTCACATGATGCCGAATGTACCATATCATTTCTAAAATTTATATTAAGCAATATAAGCCATAGAAACAAGAAAACAAGCAAACTATGCATCGAAAACAGAACCTGTTAAAAACATGATAGTCTGTAGTAATCTGTAGCTCTCGAATAGTTATATAACTCCAAAAATTCTGAAAAATTAGGAAGTCCTAGGAAATTTGTTTAGTGATCCTCTGCAAGAAGAATTAGTATTTTATCGCGCTTCTGATAAAAATGAAAACTAATCTCCTGGGCACAAAAGTTTCTGTTTTTCAGCAAGATCAAATCAACTATCACCATAGATCATCCCAAAGGTCTTACTTGGCACTTTATTGAAACAAAATCTATAAAACATGATTACTACAGTAGCTTAATCATGTCAACACACAAAAACAGTAGGTAAAGGTGTTGGGCTGTCTCCCAACAAGCACTTTTTTAATGCCTTTCTAGCTAGGCATGACGATTTCGACGCTCACATAAAAGATAAGAATTGAAACATAACGGGAGCATCATGAAGCATATGACAAGCACATTTAAGTCTAATACAGTTCTTATGCATAGGGATTTTGTGAGCAAACAACTTGTGGAAACAAGAATCAACTTGCATAGGAAGGTGAAACAAGGATAACTTCAAGATTTTCAACACATAGAGAGGAAACTTGATATTATTGCAATATGTAAAAGCATATGTTCCTCTCTCATAATAATTTTCAGTGGCATCATGAATGAATTCAACAATATAACCATCACATAAATCATTTCATGATTCACAAGCATATAATTTTTATTACTCTCCACATAAGCAAATTTCTTCTCATTCGGAATAGTGAGAGTATCATAAGAAACTCGAATACTATAAATTGTTTCCACATTAAAAGAGTAATGTTCAGAAAAAGGGTAATCATAATCATGAAAAGTTTTGTAAATATAAGCATCATTACTTTTTATAACATAAGTATCATCACAATAATCATCATAAGTAGCAACTTTGTTCTCATCATAATCAATTGAAACCTCTTCCAAGATAGTGGAATCATTACTAAATAAAGTCATGACCTCTCCAAATCCACTTTTATAATTATCACAATAAGATTCTACACCCTCCAGAATAGTGGGATCATTACTTCCTAAAGTTGACACTCTTCCAAACCCACTTGCTATTATCGTAATAAATTTGCTCATCAAAACTTGGGAGACTAAAAATATCATCTTCATTAAACATAGCATCCCCAAGCTTGGGACAAACATTAATTGCAGCAACTAAATTCTCAAACATGTCATTCTCATCAAACAGAGCATCCCAAGCTTGGGCCTTTTCATATCATAAGCATAATCATTCTCATCATTAATAGTATGGATAGCACCAATACTATAGCAATTGTCATCATCACAATAAGTAATAGGAGCAACATCATTTGGGAGGGATACCTTTTTACCTTTGCTTCTCCGTCTTTTCTTTTTCTTCTTCACATTATGTGTGGGTTTAATCCTCTTTTTGGAGCTCGTTATTAATGAGATTTGTTGAATAGAATGCTCCTCCTCGTTACATGATTCATCATAAGAAATAATAGGAGGATATTAGGAAGTCTCTTCCCTTTCATTAGTATTCTCTTCATATTCTATTTGTTTTCTTGTCTTTATGTAATTGGCAATATAAGGATTTTCAATGCAATTCACCACACAATACATATAAATTTCCTCTAGATGAAAATCAAGAACTTTATCAAGGAAAAACTCTAGAATATCCTTAGTTATACGTTTCATTTCTTCATAACTCACAAGCAAACTAAGTTCATTATGACGCGCAAGGGAAATCAAGTCATCACAAGTTTTGGACATGATACGATCATGAAACAATTTTCATTGGAGATTTAAATGATCATGTTCATTGCAAAGTTCACAAGGATGGCAAAGAAAATTTAAATTTTCAGCACAAACATCTAGCCTCTCTTGCAACCATTTAGTTTCTAAATACTTATGCCTCTTGCAAAATCTATGTACTCCACAAAAGTTGACATGCTTATAAGAGACATTTTCATCATGACTAGTGCAATCATCATTAGTACTATGGATATTCAAAGAGTTCATACTAGAAACATTGCAATCATGCTCATCATTCAAAGATTTAGTGCCAAACATTTTAATGCATTCTTATTCTAGCACTTTGGCACAACTTTCCTTTCCATCATTTTCACAGAAGATATTAAAAAGATGAAGCATATGAGGCACCCTCAATTCCATTTTTTGTAGTTTTCTTTTATAAACTAAACTAGTGATAAAACAAAAATCTAAAAGATTTGATTGCAAGATCAAAAGATATACCTTCAAGCACTCACCTCCCCAGCAACGGCGCCAGAAAAGAGCTTGATGTCCACTACACAACCTTCTTCTTGTAGACGTTGTTGGGCCTCCAAGTGCAGAGGTTTGTTGGATAGTAGCAAATTTCCCTCAAGTGGATGAGCTAAGGTTTATCAATACGCGGGAGGCGTAGGATGAAGATGGCCTCTCTAAAACAACCCTGCATCCAAATAGCAAAGAGTCTCTTGTGTCCCCAACACACCCAATACAATGGTAAATTGTATAGGTGCACTAGTTCGGCGAAGAGATGGTGATACAAGTGCAATATGGATGGTAGATATAGGTTTTTGTAATATGAAAATATAAAAACAGAAAGGTAACTAATGATAAAAGTGAGCACAAATGGTATTGCAATGTTTCAAAACAAGGCCTAGGGTTCATACTTTCACTAGTGCAAGTTCTCTCAACAATAATAACATAATTGGATCATATAACTATCCCTCAACATGAAAAAAAGAGTCACTAATAGCGGAGAACAAACGAAGAGATTATTGTAGGAGATTATTGTAAGGTACGAAACCACCTCAAAGTTATTCTTTCCGATCAATCCGGTGGGCTATTCCTATAAGTGTCACAAACAGCCCTATAGTTCGTAGTAAAATAACACCTTAAGACACAAATCCAACAAAAACCTAATGTCACCTAGATACTCCAAGGTCACCTCAAGTATCCGTGGGTTTGATTATACGATATGCATCACACAATCTTAGATTCATCTATTCAACCAACACAAAGAACTTCAAAGAGTGCCCCAAAGTTTCTACCGGGGAGTCAAGACGAAAACATGTGCCAACCCCTATGCATAAGTTCACAAGGTCACAGAACTCGCAAGTTGATCACGAAAACATACATCAAGTGGATCACGTGAGTATCCCATTGTCACCACAGATAAGCACATGCAAGACATACATCAAATGTTCTCAAATCCTTAAAGACTCGATACGATAAGATAACTTCAAAGGGAAAACTCGATTCATCACAAGGAGATAGAGGGGGAGAAACATCATAAGATCCAACTATAATAGAAAAGCTCGCGGTACATCAAGATCGTGCCATATC
This sequence comes from Triticum urartu, assembly GCF_003073215.2. NCBI lineage: Eukaryota > Viridiplantae > Streptophyta > Magnoliopsida > Poales > Poaceae > Triticum > Triticum urartu. The sequence continues at coordinate 335,824,306 of NC_053027.1, read as the reverse complement.
AAGAACACAAGAGAGAAAGAGAGAGAGAGAGAGAGATCAAACACATAGCTACTAGTACATACCCTCAGCCCCGAGGGTGAACTACTCCCTCCTCATCATAGAGAGCGCCGGGATGATGAAGATGGCACCGATGATGGAGGCCCCCTTCCGGCAGGGTGCCATAATAGGGCCTCGATTTGTTTTTGGTGGCTACAGAGGCTTGCGGCGGCGGAACTCCCGATCTAGGTTTATTTTCGGGGGTTTCTGTATTTATAGGAATTTTTGGCGTCGGTCTCACGTCAGGGGGGGTCTCCGAGTCATCCACGAGATAGGGAGCGAGCCCAGGGGGTAGGGCGCGCCCTCCACCCTCGTGGATGGGTCGGTACTCTTATGGCCCAACTCTCTTACTTTGGGGGCTTATTTTGGTCCATAAAAATCATCAAAAATTGGGCACGTCAATTGGACTCCGTTTGGTATTCCTTTTCTGTAAAACTCAAAAACAAGGAAAAAACAGAAACTGGCACTGGGCTCTAGGTTAATAGGTTAGTCCCATAAATCATATAATAGCATGGAACAATCAAAAATTATAGATACGTTGGAGACGTACCATGTCGCCCTGGCGCTTCTTTGATTTAAAGCAGCAAACGGTCTATCAAACAAGGGCTGCACAGAGATGTTAGGTCTTTTCAAAGAAATTCTTTTGGGGGATAATGTGCTCCCCAAAAGCACAAACAAAGCGAAGAAAATTGTTTTCCCATTGGAATTTGAAGTACAGAAGATACACACTTGTGTGAATGACTGTATATTGCACTGTGGTGAGTACAAAGATTTGCATGCATGTCCCACATGCAAGCATGCACGATACAAGCGCAGGAGAGCAAAGGACAAGTACAAATTGGACGACGAGATCAAGACAGGAATCCCGTTCAAGGTTGTTTGATACTTGCCTTTAATCCCAGGGTTGAGGCATTTGTTTGCAAACCCTAGAGAGGCAAAGAGGTTGCGGTGGCATCATGATGAGCGATCTGCAGATAAATATATGAGGCACCCGAAAGATGGGGCCCAGTGGGAATTAATTGACAACAAGTTTGAAGACTTTGCCAAGGATCCTAGAAGTATAAGGCTCGGGGAGTGTACTGACGGGATGAATCCTTTTGGCAATATGAGCACCAATCGCACCACATGGTCGATGCTTATGTGCATATATAACCTAGCTCCTTGGTTCTGCATGAATAAAAATACATTATGATGTCAATGATTATCCAAGGCCCGAAGCAACCTGGAAATGACATCAACATTTACTTTCAGCTACTGGTAGAAGAACTGCTGAAAGTGTGGATAGATGTGCCTGCTGTAAAATGTTATGATGCTTACAAAAAAGGAGATTTTCGATCTACATGTGATGCTGGTGCACACCATTCAAGATATGCCGGTATTAGGTAACACATCGGGGCAGAAAACAAAGGGAGATGTAGGGTGTCTCACATGCATGGATAGGATAGCTAGCAGATTTCTTCCCAACTCGCACAAAACCGTGTATTTGCGTCATCGTAGGTTGTTACAGAGAAATCACCCATACTGAAAGATGAACGCTAAATTTGATGGTACAACAAAGGTAGATGTGGGCCCAAGACCCTATGCTGGGGAGGTGGTACACAACATGGCTAAACAAATTAATGTTGTGCCTGGCAAGAAGCACGCTTTGATGGTGAAACAAACACCCATGGGTCAAGTGTTTAAGAAGACATTATACGTGTACGTCACTGCATCAATGTCATGCATGTAGAGAAGAACGTATGTGAAAGCATCCTTGGTACTCTGCTCAAGATTAAAGGTAAAACAAAGGATGGTGACGGTGCACGACTCGATATGCTTGCTGATCAATCAAATTGCAAGAGTGAAGCATGAGATGATAACAAATTCATCCACGCTTGCCAGAGTTACAATTTCAGTACAAATGAAGCAACATAGTTCTTCACCTATTTGTTGTCAGTTAAGACACCCCTTCCTACACCGCAAACATCAGAAGTCTCATGGATGTGATCTCAGGTAAAATGAAGTTGGGACACATGAAGTCACATGATTGCCACGTGATATTGACACAAATCCTCCTAGTGGCCATCAGGAATCTGATGGACAAAGATATAAGAAACACACTCATTGAGCTATGTGATTTTGTAACACCCCGGATACAACTTTCCATATTCTTAACTCCAACTCTTGCCTTTTCCGGAGATGCGATATGTTTTTCCATTTGTGGTTGGGTTTTTGTCTTTGTTTTGCATTTTGTTCGTGGCATGCATTTCATATGATGTCATCATGTGCATCGCATTTGCATACGTGTTCGTCTCATGCTTCCGCGCATTTTCCCCATTGTCTGTTTTGCAATCCGACACTCCTATGTCCTCCGGTGTCCCCTTTTTCCTCTTTTCGTGTGCGGGTGTTAAACATTTTCTGAATGGACCGAGATTTGCCAAGCGGACTTGGTACACCACCGGTAGACCGCCTGTCAAGTTTCGTGCCATTTGGAGTCCGTTTGATACTCCAACGGTTAACCGGGAAACCATAAAGGCCTCGTGTGTGTTGCAGCCCAACACCCCTCCAAAACTGCCCAATAACCCATCCAAACCCCTTCCATGTCCTCCGCCGTCAGATCACGATCGTGTGGTCGAAAACTACACCTCATTTGGACACTCCTACCTCCTCCTAGCTATAAATATGTGCTCCCCTTCAAATTTCACAGATGAACCCTAGTCTTCTTCCACCTCCCGCCGCCGGACATGTCCATCCCGAGCCGGACATGTCCGCCCGCGCTGCCCGGCGAAACCTGCGCCGCCACGTGTCGCCACCGCGCCGTCCCCACCACCGGCCCGCGAGCCCGCGTTGGGCCCACCGAGCCCATCCGGTCGCCGCTGCCACCCCCGCGTCTCCTCGCCCGTAGCACCGCTGCCGGCCCACGCGTTCGCCGCCCCAGCGCTGTTGCCCGCCACCTCCCCTCGTTGGCGCCGTCCGCACCGCCGCGCGCCGCGAGCTCCGGCCGCCGCCCGGGCCACCGAGACGCCGCGCCCACTCCGGCGTCGCCTCGCTGCCTCCTCGTCGCAGTCGACTCTGGTGACCCGGATCCGGCCTCTCCCTCGCCGGATCTGCTCCGCCTCGTCCCTCCATTGAGCTTCGGTGACCCCGCCATCTACGGCTATCCTCCAGCGAGATCCGCCCGGGTGGATCAGATCCACCACGTCGCCGAACCAAACACGTCGTCCCCGCGCCCGGATTCCTCCATCCCGGGTTGAGCCCATCCCGCGTTGACTTTTCACGGAGGTGATTTTCTTCTAAGTCCTCGGATCTGCAACATTTTCATGGCATGTTCATTGCATCATATCTCCATGATCGTAGCTCTGTTTTGCATGTATGATATATCAAAATGTTCATCATGATATGCTCTTCATTTTGTTCAATTGTGACATGCTTGTTTGAGTCCATCTTGATGCCCAAATCGTGGATGCAAGAGTGCTATAAATTGTTAGGTGCTGATTCTTAGCAGACTATGAGCATTTGTCATTTTTGCTACAATTGTTGTGCTGCATATGGGCTTGAGCTCTACATGTGTTTTGGGCTATGCCATGCCATCTTTACAGAGGTGTATGCCATGTATTTCTGTGATCAATGTGGTGATTAGCACATGCATGCAAAGTAGCTCTCGTGATATTGCTGATTTCAGTGACTTAGAATTTCACTGTCATTTCCCAACTGTTATTTTTATGCCATGTATTCATGTTGCTACAGTGAGATCCATGCTTCATTTGAGTATGTTCAGTAAGGATATTTTTGACATATGGTTATGCTCAATCCATCCATGCCCCTATTTGCATTTATGGAGTGCCCTAGCATGACGTAATCTTGCTCTACTTTTGCTATAAAATGTTCCTGGCAGATTGTTTACATGTTAATCAATTTTGCCATTGATGTTGTAGTTGATCCAAGAATCCTATAAACTTGTTCTTGTCATGGTTAGCCTTATGATCATGTATTCTTGCTGGTAGTATGCTTATCTTGTCATGCAATGCCTTGTGTGGAGTGAATCGAGCTCGCAAACATGCCTTCATAATTCTGTTTATGCCATGCTCAGTTTTCTGCTAAGTCTAAATCTGTTAACGAAACTTGCTATGTTTACATGGGTTCCATCAAATTTTCTGTGCCTTTTTGGCTTATGGTCACTAAGGGAATTTTGTTCTATGCTTTGAATAGATTCATTCCATGCCCTTGTTTGCTATTATCAGATCCTGTAGCATGTTGTTTGCTTGCTCTAAACATTGCTTTCTGATGTTAATTCCTGACATGTTAGTATTTTCACTAAGTCTGTGATGTTGTTATGTTTTGCACTTTTGCCATGCTTGTTTGTACCTGCTCTTGTGTGATTTAGCCGTAGCTTAGTGTTCATGTTTTGTCAAGCATCATGGGTAGATCACTGCCATGTGCTTTGTTGCGATGTTGGAGTGAAGTAGCTTAGTTTCCTATTGCATTCTAGATGTCATCGTGCTGTTAATCGCAGAATTGTGCCATTCTTGTTTTGCTTGCCATTTGCAAAACATGCATCCGATTCCAGTGATCTTTATATCGATTTCGACCGAAATCAACTCATCTTTTCAGGGGCACACTTGGTTTGCCAAGTTAAGGCCTGGTTCAATCTTTCCCTTCCAAAGCATGCATATGCATTGCATATCACATCCCACATGTCATGTCATGTTTTGCATCATGTTGCTTGCGCATTGGACCGTGGTTGATTGTGGTTTCCTTTGCTTGTGTTCTTTCCTTGATTAGAGCCGGGAGACGAGTACGTGATCGAGGAACCCGTTGAGTACGCTTACGAGGATCAAGCTTTTGTCAACTCGGAGAACTTTGCAGGCAAGATGACCATACCCTCGAAATCACTTCTATCTTTGCTTGCTAGTTGTTCGCTCTATTGCTATGCCGCGATTCCTACCACTTGCTATATCATGCCTCCCATATTGCCATGACAAGCCTCTAACCCACATTTCCTAGCAAACCATTGTTTGGCTATGTTACCGCTTTTGCTCAGCCCCTCTTATAGCGTTGCTAGTTACAGGTGAAGATGGAGTTTGTTCCTTTTTGGAACATGGTTATTATTGGGATATCATTATTATATCTTGTTTACCTTAATGCATCTATATACTTGGTAAAGGGTGGAAGGCTCGGCCTTATGACTGGTGTTTTGTTCCACTCTTGCCGCCCTAGTTTCCGTAATACCAGTGTTATGTTCCTTGATTTTGCGTTCCTTACGCGGTTGGGTGTTATGGGAACCCCTTGACAGTTCGCTTTGAATAAAACTCCTCCAGCAAGGCCCAACCTTGGTTTTACATTTGCCTAACAACCTGTTACCTTCCCTTGGGTTCTGCAGACTCAAGGGTCATCTTTATTTTAACCCCCCCGGGCCAGTGCTCCTCTGAGTGTTGGTTCGAACTGGGCAGCCTGCGGGGCCACCTCAGGGCAACTCGAGGGTTGGTTTTACTCGTAGCTTGACCTATCTGGTGTGCCCTGAGAACGAGATACATGCGACTCCTATCGGGATTTGTTGGCACATCGGGCGGCTTTGCTGGTCTTGTTTTACCATTGTCGAAATGTCTTGTAACGGGGATTCCGAGACTGATCGGGTCTTCCCACTAGAAGGAATATCCTTCATTGACCCTGAGAGCTTGTGATGGGCTAAGTTTGGACACCCCTGCATGGTTTTGAACTTTCGAAAGCCGTGCCCGCGGTTATGGGCGGATGGGAACTTGTTAATATCCGGTTGTATAAAGCTTGACACTTAACTTAATTAAAATGAATCGACCGCGTGTGTAGCCGTGATGGTCTCTTGTCGGCGGAGTCGGGGAAGAGAACACGGTCTCGTGTTATGCTTGAACGTATGTAGCTTTAGGATCACTTCTTGATCTCTATTAGTTTCTCGACCGAGCTTTTCTTCTCTTCTCGCTCTCATTTGCATAAGTTATCCACCACATACGCTAGTGCTTGGTGCAGCTCCACCTCACTACCTTTTCCTACGCATAAGCTTAAATAGTCTTGATCGTGAGGGTGTGAGATTGCTGAGTCCCCGTGACTCACAGATACTTCCAAACAATTGCAGGTGTCGATGATACCATTGCAGGTGACGTAACCCAGCTCAAGTGGGAGCTCGATGAAGATCGTGTTCGTTGTGTTGTTCCGTTTCCAGTTGATCAGTAGAGGAGCCCAGTTGGGTCGATCGGGGATCTAGCATTTGGGGTTGTCTTTCTTTATTTGGTTCCGTAGTCAGACCTTGATTGTATTCTGGTTGGTGTAATGCTATATTTATGTATTGTGTGAAGTGGCAATTGTAAGCCAACTCTTTATCCCTTTCATATTCAGTACATGGGATGTTTAAAGATTACCCCTCTTGCGACATGCCAACTATGCGGTTATGCCTCTAAGTCATGCTCTGATACGTGGGAGATATAGCCGCATTGTGGGTGTTACAAGTTGGTAATCAGAGCCTTCCCCGACTTAGGAGCCCCCCCTGCTTGATCGAATCGCTGACGTTGTTGAGTCTAGAAAAATGTTTTGAGTCTTATAGGATTATATATATCGGAGAGTAGGATTATTTTTACTCCTTAGTCCCTTCGTCGCTCTGGTGAGGCCTCCTGACGTAGAGTTTTGACTCTTCTCTCCTCAAAATTTCACTAATTTTTTTAGGATCACGCGGGTATCTTGGAATCGTTCCGATGGTTTGTTGACGAGAACATTGTTCTTGGTGCCTCCTGACATTTAGGGGTTGTGGCAGTGTCCCGGGGAGTTGAGCTCCGAGGTGTTGTCATCACAATTTTATCATTGCAGTTCCGGAATACCTGAGTTCGCTGACATCGAAAATCTCTTTTATGCAGTTGTTGGTGAGATAACCTCGACGCCACCCAGTACTGGGGTGGGAGTTCGGGAGTGTTGCCATAACTCGTATAACGGATGCTTTTCGAAGGTTGAGGTAAATGATTTCCGAAGGTTTTTTGGTTATGTGTTGAAGGATGGATACAGCTGGATGTAGGAATTGTTAGTTTGGGTTAGATATTATGCTTCCCATGTATCCGCAACACCTGATTGCATAACCAGAAAGTTTCGAGAGTTTATAAGTGGGAATTCAAGTAGCTCCTAGAATATCTTTTCAACGGACACATGATACGATATGGGATCTATCATATGTTTGTTCCGGCTTATTTTGCAAGCCAATCCTTTGTTTTGTTTTGGTTTGTGGTATTCGAGTTGCTTCAAAGTCAAATGTGGATTCCATACCTTTTCTAAGTGGTGTTCTCATATTCCTATATGAATACAAATCCTTCTCGATCATCGAGTTTGTCATCTCAATTTCTTCTCAACCGACGTGCTTCTCCTCGAGTGGATCCGATCATTTCAACATTCACAAGATTACCTATCAGTTTTCCCAACGGTGTTTGTTTCATCCGTCCCAAAATGTCTTTGTTTTTCCCGCCCTCCCACCCTTTTTCTTCAAGGACTCAGATTTCTTAATCAAGTATCCATCTTATGGATGTGAAGACTCTTCATTCTTGTCTTTCAATGTTTTACCCAGCGGTTCTCACGAAGATGCTCTACAAGTTCATCATTCATCATTATTTTTCTTCTTCAGTGGATTTAATTCAAGCTTTGTCGATCATATCTTTTCGTCGTTTCAAATGTTTTCCCATACCGGTGCACCTCGTAATAGTTCACTTCTTGTTATTCATTTGTTCTGGAGTGCCGAAGATATCTCAGGAGATTTCGCATTTCCATTGCTAATTCACTTAAGCTATCTTGAGGTTGTTATCTTATTCAAGACATTTAATTCAACCGGTGCAATCTCTCTTTTAAATCGTCCAACGGTGATTATTTTGAGTGGGCCCTAACCCACAGGTGTTTTCCCAGGATCTTACCTGACTCTTCTTATTTTCTCGGAGTTACTCCCAAATTCTTCTCCAAGTTTGACGCAAGTATGAATTATCATCAGTAATATGTCTTTCTCCAAGATATTTCAAATTCTTTTCATTGTTGGCTCAACTTATTCATTATTCATTCTCCCGGAGTATCTCAACAATTCATGGTGGTGTTTCTCATCGTCATTCTCAACATTTGAAGACCGAAGAAGAGTTTTTCCTCCATATCTGATCCATTCTCTCAGAAATGCGTAGTTCAAGTTGATGCCATCCTCTCATAATTATTTCTGATTGTGAGAACTCTTTTCACCCATCCGGAGCAATCCAGGTGTCTTCTCAGTTTGATTCTTCGAAGGCCATCATTTCGGGTTTATTCATTCTCAGCTCTCAGCTCTCGTTCTCCAATCTTACCGGTGCATCATCCAAATATTCTCTAATCAAGCATCTTCGTTCAGGTGCTAATTCTTCCCGGTGTTTTGCTATCTTTTTCTTGATCGTTTTTAATTCTTACGGTGGTCCTTCCAAGATTCTTCTTCCTTCGTTTATCATATCAATTTATTCGTTGTTTCAATCCTACCGGTGGTTCATTGAAGACCTTCCCATGTTTGTGCAATATCTCTCTTAATCCTTTCTACGAGAATAAGTAGTATGCCAAATCCGTTGCTTGTCATCAATTTAATTGATGAAGGATAAGCATAATGTAATTATTACTCTTGTTTCATCCAAGTGATTAATTCCTTATTCCAGAGGTTCATTAAAATTCTTGATTTCAGTTGTTCTTCTTTCTTTCCTGAGTTCCAAGCTCTCTCAATTGTATCGTCGCGAAGCTCCATCTAAATCATCGCAAGGCTTCACCTTGTGTTTTCAACTTCTCTTTCCTTTCGTTTGATCATCCTTTTATTACCGGAGCTCTTCATGGAGGCTCTACATGATGGTTCATCAAGGATTTAATTCCTTCTCGAAGTGTTCATTGAGATTCTTTTCAGAGGAGTTCAAGCATTCTTCATCTTGCATTCCGAAGTGCAGTTCTTTCTACCTTATCTTTTGAGGTGGTGTTATGCCATTCTTGTCAATTTCCTTTCATGTTTCATGATTCACAAGTTGTTTGAGAATGGGATATTTTAAAACCATCATTTTCAATTTGGTCATGAGATCCTTTGCAACCCATCAATCTCTTCATTGGAGTTATCTTGGGTTATATTTCACTAAAGCCTTCCCTATGGAATGTTGCTTATTGTGGTGTCTATCAATGATCCAAGTTTATCTCTTATCCTCTCGGCAAAAGGAGTTGTCATCTCCTTGTTCATATCAATCCAATATTTTGTTTTTGTAGTGGCAGAATTTCGCCTCAATTTTGAGAAGTTTTCCATAAGCCCACTACAAGTTTATTCGTTTTCGTTGTTGGTTTTCCAACAACTCCGTCATAAACTTCTCGGAAGGGTCTTCCCAAGCTCATTTGTGGCAGAAGTTGGCATTTTCTTCACCATTCTTTCATTCCAATGATCTATATTCTATTCTCTCTTTCGGAGGCATTGTGATGTTTCTCTCTTCACTCATCGTCTCGAAATATGAGGTTCGTGTTCTTTTCTTGCTTATCCTTTTATCCGGAGTGTTGTGTCCTCTGCTCAAGTTATTTTCGCCTTATCAAGTTTTGCATCTCTTTTCAACCGGAGTGCTGTCCGAATTTGTTCTTAGTTGTTCCTCTTTCCTAACGGAGCGTTTTCAACTTCGATCATCTTCGTGGTATTCTTTCTTCCAAGCTTTTCAACCTTTCAAGGTTCTTTCGTTTCACTCGTTTGTCAAAGAAGAAACTTTGTTTTACCTCTTCTCTTCCTCTTCCTTTTCCTCTGGTGCCATCCTAGATCTCGGGACGAGATCCTCTCGTAGTGGTGGAGTGTTGTAACACCCCGGATACAACTTTCCATATTCATAACTCCAACTCTTGCCTTTTCCGGAGATGCGATATGTTTTTCCCTTCGGGGTTGAGTTTTTGTCTTCGTTTTGCATTTGGTTCGTGTCATGCATTTCATATCATGTCATCATGTGCATCGCATTTGCATACGTGTTCGTCTCATGCTTCCGAGCATTTTTCCCGTTGTCCGTTTTGCAATCCGACACTCCTATGTCCTCCGGCGCCCCCTTTTGTCTCTTTTCATGTGCGGGTGTTAAACATTCTCGGAATGGACCGAGATTTGCCAAGCGTCCTTGGTACACCACCGGTAGACCGCTTGTAAAGTTTTGTGCCATTTGGAGTCTGTTTGATACTCCAACGGTTAATAGGGGAACCGTAAAGGCCTCGTGTATGTTGCAGCCCAACACCTTTCCAAAACGGCCCAATAACCCAACCAAACCCCTTCCACGTCCTCTACCGTCGGATCACGATCGCGTGGTCGAAAACTACACATCATTTGGACACTCCTACCTCCTCCTAGCTGTAAATAGGTGCTCCCCTTCTAATTTCGCAGATGAACCCTAGTCTTCTTCCACCTCCCGCCGCCGGACATGTCCATCCCGAGCCGGACACGTCCGCCCAGGCCGCCCGGCGAATCCTGCGCCACCACGTGTCGCCATCGCGCCATTCCGCCGCCAGCTCGCGAGCCCGTGTCGGGCCTGCCGAGCCCATCCGATCGCCGCCGCCACCCCCGCGCCTCCTCGCCCGTAGCACCGCCGCCGGCCCGCGCCTTCGCCACCCCAGCGCCGCTCCCCGCCGCCTCCCCTCGTTGGCGCCGTCCGCGAGCTCCAGCCGCCGCCCGGGCCATCAAGACGCCGCGCCCACGCCTGCGTCGCCTCACCGCCTCCTCGTTGCTGTCGACTTCGGCGACCCGGATCCAGACTCTCCCTCGCCGGATCCGCTCCGCCTCATCCCTCCGTTGAACTCCGGCGACCCCGCCATCTCTGGCCATCCTCCGGCGAGATCCGCTCAGGTCGATAAGATCCACCACATCGCCGAACCAAACACGTCATCCTCGCACCTGGATCCCTCCGTCCCGAAGAAGAGTTTTTCCTCCATATCTTATCTGTTCTCTCAGAGATGCGTAGTTCAAGTTGATGCCATCCTCTCATAATTATTTCTGATTGTGAGAATTCTTTTCACCCATCCGGAGCGATTCAGGTGTCTTCTCAGTTTGATTCTTTGAAGCCATCATTTCGGGTTTATTCATTCTCAGCTTTCAGCTCTCGTTCTCCAATCTTACCGATGCATCATCCAAATATTCTCTAATCAAGCATCTTCGTTCAGGTGCTAATTCTTCCTGGTGTTTTGCTATCTTTTCCTTGATCGTTTTTAATTCTTACGGTGGTCCTTCCAAGATTCTTCCTCCTTCGTTTATCATATCAATTTATTCGTTGTTTCAATCCTATCGGTGGTTCATTGAAGACCTTCCCAAGTTTGCGCAATATCTCTCTTAATCCTTTCTACGAGAATAAGTAGTATGCCAAATCCGTTGCTTGTCATCAATTTAATTGATGAAGGATAAGCATAATGTAATTCTTATTCTTGTTTCATCCAAGTGATTAATTCCTTATTCCGATTGTTCATCAAAATTCTTGATTTCAGTTGTTCTTCTTTCTTTCTTGAGTTCCAAGCTCTGTCAGTTATATCATCGCGAAGCTCTATCTAAATCATTGCAAGGCTTCACCTTGTGTTTTCAACTTCTCTTTCCTTTGGTTTGATCATCCTTTCATTACTGGAGTTCTTCATGGAGGCTCTACATGATGGTTCATCAAGGATTTAATTCCTTCTCGAAGTGTTCATTGAGATTCTTTTCAGAGGAGTTCAAGCATTCTTCATCTTGCATTCCGAAGTGTAGTTCTTTCTACCTTATCTTTTGAGGTGGTGTTATGCCATTCTTGTCAATTTTCTTTCATGTTTCATGATTCACAAGTTGTTTGAGAATGGGATATTTTAAACCCATCATTTTCAATTTGGTCATGAGATCCTTTGCAAACCATCAATCTCTTCATTGGAGTTATCTTGGGTTATATTTCACTAAAGCCTTCCCTATGGAATGTTGCTTATTGTGGTGTCTATCAATGATCCAAGTTTTTCTCCTGTCCTCTCGGCGAAAGGAGTTGTCATCTCCTTGTTCATATCAATCCAATCTTTTGTTTCTGTAGTGGCAGAATTTCGCCTCAATTTTGAGAAGTTTTCCATAAGCCCACTACAAGTTTATTCGTTTTCGTTGTTGGCTTTCCAACAAATCTGTCATAAACTTCTCGAAAGGGTGTTCCCAAGCTCATTTGTGGCAGAAGTTGGCATTTTCTTCTCCATTCTTTCATTCCAATACTCTATCTTATATTCTCTCTTCTGGAGGCATTGTGCTGTTGCTCTCTTCACTCATTGTCTCGAAATATGAGGTTCGTGTTCTTATCGTGCTTATCCTTTTATCTAGAGTGTTGTGTCCTCTGCTCAAGTTATTTTCGCCTTATCAAGTCTTGCATCTCTTTTCAACCGGAGTGCTGTCCGAATTTGTTCTTCCTTGTTCCTCTTTCCTAACGGAGTGTTTGCAACTTCGATCATCTCCGTGGTATTCTTTCTTTCAAGTTGTTCAACCTTTCAAGGTTCTTTGGTTTCACTTGTTTGTCAAAGAAGCAACTTTGTTTTAACTCTTCTCTTCCTCTTCCTTTTCCTCAGGTGCCATCGTAGATCTCGGGACGAGATCCTCTTGTAGTGGTGGAGTGTTGTAAGACCCGGATACAACTTTCCATATTCATAACTCCAATTCTTGCTTTTTCCGGAGATGCAATATGTTTTTCCCTTCGTGGTTGGGTTTTTGTCTTCGTTTTGCATTTTGTTCGTGTCATGCATTTCTTATCATGTCATCATGTGCATCGCATTTTCATACGTGTTTGTCTCATGCTTCCGAGCATTTCCCCATTGGCCGTTTGGCAATCCGACACTCCTATGTCCTCCGGCGCCCCCTTTTGTCTCTTTTCATGTGCGGGTGTTAAACATTCTCGGAATGGACCGAGATTTGCCATGCGGCCTTGGTACACCATCGGTAGACCGCCTGTCAAGTTTTGTGCCATTTGGAGTCTGTTTGATACTCCAACGGTTAACCGGGGAACCGTAAAGGCCTCGTGTGTGTTGCAGCCCAACACCCCTCCAAAACTGCCCAATAACCCATACAAACCCCTTCCATGTCCTCCGCCGTCAGATCACGATCTCGTGATTGAAAACTACACCTCATTTGGACACTCCAACCTCCTCCTAGCTATAAATATGTGCCCCCCCCCTTCAAATTCCGTGGATGAACCCTAGTCTTCTTCCACCTCCCGCCGCCGGATATGTCCATCCCGAGCCGACATGTCCGCCCGCGCTGCCCGGCGAAACCTGCGCCGCCACGTGTCGCCACCGCGCCGTCCCCACCACCGGCCCGCGAGCCCGCGTTGGGCCCACCGAGCCCATCCGGTCGCCGCTGCCACCCCCGCGTCTCCTCGCCCGTAGCACCGCTGCCGGCCCACGAGTTCGCCGCCCCAGCGCTGTTGCCCGCCACCTCCCCTCGTTGGCGCCGTCCGCACCGCCGCGCGCCGCGAGCTCCGGCCGCCGCCGGGCCACCGAGACGCCGCGCCCACGCCGGCGTCGTCTCACCGCCTCCTCGTTGCTGTCGACTCCGGCGACCCGAATCCGGCCTCTCCCTCGCCGGATCCGCTCCGCCTCGTCCCTCCATTGAACTCCCAGCGACCCTGCCATCTCCGGCCATCCTCCGGCGAGATCCGCCCGGGTGGACCAGATCCACCACGTCGCCGAACCAAACACGTCGTCCTTGCGCCCGGATCCCTCCGTCCCGGGTCAAGCCCGTCCCACATTGACTTTTCGTGGAGGTGATTTTCTTCTAAGTCCCTGGATCTGCAACATTTTCATGGCATGTTCATTGCATCATATCTCCATGACCGTAGCTCCGTTTTGCATGTATGATATATCAAAATGTTCATCATGATGTGCTTTTCATTTTGTTCCATTGTGACTTGCTTGTTTGAGTCCATCTTGATGCCCAAATCGTGGACACAAGAGTGCTATAAACTGTTAGGTGTTGATTCTTAGCAGAGTATGAGCATTTCTCATTTTTGCTAAAATTGTTGTGTGCTGCATATGGGCATGAGCTCTACATGTGTTTTGGGATATGCCATTCCATCTTTACAGGGGTGTATGCCATGTATTTTTGTGATCAATGTGGTAGCTAGCACATGCATGCAAAGTAGCTCTCATGATATTATTGATTTCAGTGACTTAGAATTTCACTAAGTCATTTCCCTGCTGTTATTTTTATGCCATGTATTCATGTTGCTACAGTGAGATCCATGCTTCTTTTGATTATGTTCAGTAAGGATATTTTTTACATGTGGTTATGCTCTATCCATCCATGCCCCTATTTGCATTTATGGAGTGCCCTAACATGACATAATCTTGCTCTACGTTTGCTATAAAATGTTCCTGGCAGATTGTTTACATGTTAATCAATTTTGCCATTGATGTTGTAGTTGATCCAAGCGTGCTATAAACTTGTTCTTGCCATGGTTAGCCTTATGATCATGTATTCTTGCTGTTAGTATGCTTATCTTGTCATGCAATGCCTTGTGTTGAGTGAATCAAGCTCGCAAACATGCCATCATAATTACGTTTATGCCATGCTTAGTTTTCTGCTAAGTCTGAATATGTTAACGAAACTCGCTATGTTTACATGGGTTCCATCATATTTTCTGTACCTTGTTGGCTTATGGTCAGTAAGGGACTTTTGTTCTATGCTTTGATAGATTCATGCCATGCCTTTGTTTTCCATGATCTGATCCTGTAGCATGTTGTTTTCTTGCTCTAAACATTATTTCCTGATGTTAATTCCTGACATGTTAGTATTTTCACTAAGTCTGTGATGCCATTATCTTTTGCACTTTTGCCATGCTTGTTTGAACCTGCTCTTGTGTGATTTAGCCGTAGCTCAGTGTTCATGTTTTGTCAAGCATCTTGAGTAGATCACTGCCATGTGCCTTGTTGCTATTTGGAGTGCAGTATCTTAATTTCTTGTTCCATTCTAGATGGCATCGTGCTGTTAATCGCAGAATTGTGCCATTCTTGTTTTGCTTGCCATTAGCAAACCGTGCATCCGGTGATCTTTATATCAATTTCAACCGAAATCAACTCATCTTTCCAGTGGCACACTTGGTTTGCCAAGTTAAGGCCTGGTTCAATCTTTCCCTTCCGAAGCATGCATATGCATTGCATATCACATCCCGCATGTCATGTCATGTTTTGCATCATGTTGCTTGCGCATTGCACCATGGTTGATTGTGGTTTCCTTTTGCTTGTGTTCTTGCCTTGGGTAGAGCCGAGAGATGAGTACGTGATTGAGGAACCCATTGAGTACCCTTACGAGGATCAAGCTTTCGTCCACTCGGAGAACTTTGCAGGCAAGATGACCATACCCTCGAAATCACTTCTATCTTTGCTTGCTAGTTGTTCGATCTATTGCTATGCCACGATGCTTACCACTTGCTATATCATGCCGCCCATATTGCCATGACAAGCCTCTAACCCACATTTCCTAGCAAACCATTGTTTGGCTATGTTACCACTTTTGCTCAGCTCCTCTTATAGTGTTGCTAGTTGCAGGTGAAGATGGAGTTTGTTCCTTGTTGGAACATGGTTATTATTGTGATATCTTTATTATATATTGTTTACTTTAATGCATCTATATACTTGGTAAAGGGTGGAAGGCTCGGCCTTATGCCTGGTGTTTTGTTCCACTCTTGCCGCCCTAGTTTCCGTCATACCGGTGTTATGTTCCTTGATTTTGCGTTCCTTACACGGTTGGGTGTTATGGGAACCCCTTGACAGTTCGCTTTGAATAAAACTCCTCCAGCAAGGCCCAACCTTGGTTTTACATTTGCCTAACAACCTATTACCTTCCATTGGGTTCTGTAGACTCAAGGGTCATCTTTATTTTAACCCCCCCGGGCCAGTGCTCCTCTGAGTGTTGGTCCGAACCGGGCAGCCTGCGGGGCCACCTCGGGGCAACTTGAGGGTTTGTTTTACTCGTAGCTTGACCTATCTGGTGTGCCCTGAGAACGAGATACGTGCGAATCCTATCGGGATTTGTCGGCACATCGGGCGGCTTTGCTGGTCTTGTTTTACCATTGTCGAAATGTCTTGTAACCGTGATTCTGAGACTGATCGGGTCTTCCCGCTAGAAGGAATATCCTTCGTTGACCGTGAGAGCTTGTGATGGGCTAAGTTGGGACACCTCTTCAGGGTTTTGAACTTTTGAAAGCCGTGCCCGCGGTTTTGGGCAGACGGGAATTTGTTAATATCCGGTTGTAGAAAACTTGACACTTGACTTAATTAAAATGAATTGACCGCGTGTTTAGACGTGATGGTCTCTTCTCGGCGGAGTCCGAGAAGAGAACACGGTCTCATGTTATGCTTGAACGTAAGTAGCTTTAGGATCACTTCTTGATCTCTATTAGTTTCTCGACCGAGCTTTGCTTCTCTTCTCGCTCTCATTTGCGTAAGTTAGCCACCATATATGCTAGTGCTTGCTGCAGCTCCACCTCACTACCTTTTCCTACCCATAAGCTTAAATAGTATCGATCGCGAGGGTGTGAGATTGCTGAGTCCCCGTGACTCACAGATACTTCCAAACAGTTGCAGGTGACGTAACCCAGCTCAAGTGGGAGCTCGATGAAGATCGTGTTCGTTGTGTTGTTTCGTTTCCAGTTGATCAGTAGAGGAGCCCAGTTGGGTCAATCGGGGATCTAGCATTTGGGGTTGTCTTTCTTTATTTGGTTCCATAGTCGGACCTTGATTGTATTCTAGTTGGTGTAATGCTATACTTATGTATTGTGTGAAGTGGCGATTGTAAGCCAACTCTTTATCCCTTTCATATTCAGTACATGGGATGTGTAAAGATTACCCCTCTTGCGACATGCCTACTATGCGGTTATGCCTCTAAGTCGTGCTCCGACATGTGGGAGATATAGCCGCATCGTGGGTGTTACAGATTTCTTCAACCAACTATGTAAGAAAGTTGTAGATCCTAAAGAGTTGGATCATATGCAAGAGGATATTGCAAGAATATTGTCCAACCTAGAGATGTTTTCCCACCGTCATTCTTTAATGTCATGGTCCATCTCATTGTGCACCTTGTCGACGAGATAAAGTATTGTGGTCATGTGTTTCTCCGCAACATGTATCCCTTCGAGCGGTTCATGGGAATACTGAAGAGCTATTGTTGGAACTGAAACCATCCACAGGCAAGCATCCTACAAGGTTATACCGCGGAGGAGGTGGTTGAGTTTTGCACCGAATACCTGAAACAAAGACCTATAGGTTTGCCCCTCTGTCGCTAGGAGGGAAGGCTGAAAGGTAAGCTAGTCCTTGCTGGCATGCAAATGGCTGCACCAGGAGAATTGGCAGAGAAAGCCCATTTGATAGCACTGCTTAACAGCCCAGTTCTCAGCGCTTATGCCGAAGAATACTTGGCGGAGATATGTGATATGTCTCCATCGTATCTACTTTTACAAACTCTTTGCCCTTGTTTTGGACTCTAATTTGCATGATTTGAATGGAACTAACCCGGACTGACGCTGTTTTCAGCAGAATTGCCATGGTGTTATTTTTGTGCAGAAATAAAAGTTCTCGGAATGACCTAAAATTTCACATAGATCAATTTTGGAATAAATAAAAAATATTGGCGAAAGAATCAACCGAAGGGGGCCCACACCCTAGCCACAAAGGGCGGGGCACTCCCTCTGTCCTTGTGGCCCCCCTGGACCTCCACCGGCCTCAACTCCAACTCCATATATTCACGTTCGGGGAGAAAAAAATCAGAGAGAAGGATTCATTGAGTTTTACGATATGGAGCCGCCGCCAAGCCCTGTTCTTCCTTGGGAGGCCAGATCTGGAGTCCGTTCAGGGCTCCAGAGAGGGGAAATCATCGCCATCGTCATCATCAACCATCCTCCATCACCAATTTGATGATGCTCACCGCTGTGCGTGAGTAATCCCATCATAGGCTTGCTGGACGGTGATGGGTTGGATGAGATTTACCATGTATTCGAGTTAGTTTTGTTAGGGTTTGATCCCTAGTATCCAATATTCCTAAGATTGATGTTGCTATGACTTTGCTATGCCGAATGCTGGACAGTGATGGGTTGGATGAGATTTACCATGATTTCATGAATATATTTGGGTTCTTGATCCTATCTTGCAATATAGTCACCTACTACGTGTTATGATCTGGCAACCCCGGAGTGAAAATAGTCGGGATACTTCTCGGTGATGACCGTAGTTTGAGGAGTTCATGTATCCACTAAGTGCTAATCCTTTGGGTCTGGTTCTCTATTAAAAGGAGGCCTTAATATCCCTTAGTTTCCAGTAGGACCCTGCTGCCACAGGAGGGTAGGACAAAACAAGTCATGCAAGTTCTTTTCCATAAGCACGTATGACTATATTTGGAACACATGCCTACATTATATTGATGAATTGGAGCTAGTTCTTTGTCACCCTATGTTATAACTGTTGCATGATGAATGCCATCTGACATCACTGATCCATTTCCTAGGAGCTCGTTTCATATTGATCTTTGCTAAGTTAATTTTCCATTGCCACTGTTACGATTGCTACAAAACTTCCACTGTTACTTTTGCCATAGTTACCATTACTTCCATACTACTTTGCTACTAAATATTTTGCTACAGATATTGAGTCTTTCAGGTGTGGTTGAATTGACAACTCAGCTGCTAATACTTCAGAATATTCTTTGGCTCCCCTTATGTCGAATCAATAAATTTGGGTTGAATACTCTACCCTCGAAAACTGTTGCGATCCCCTATACTTGTGGGTTATTAAGACCTTTTTTTGGTGCCGTTGCGAGGGAGCATAGCTCTATTCTATGAGGCCCTTAGGATTTATATCTTTTGATCACTATGAGGAATTTGAAAGATCAAAGAACTAAGATTTTTCCCTCAACTACGAGGGGAGGTAAGGAACTGCCATCTAGCTCTGCACTTGATTCTCCTTCTGTTTTGAGTTAGCTTGCGACACCTACACCTGCTATTGATTCTAATATATGACATGTTATTGATGATGCCACTTCTACTATGCATGATGCTTATGATGATACTACTTTTGTGCTTGATAATACTGTGCCACTAGGTGAATTTCTTGATGAACAACTTGCTAGGTTAGAGAGAATGAAATTACTGAAACTGATGATATTATTGAAACTGAAGATTATGATTCTCCCCCTAGATATGAATTTCCTATTGTACCCGAGGGTTATGTTATGGATGAAGAAACTGCTAGAGACTTCTTTGCTTGCAATGATAGAGAGGATCTTAAGAAACTATTAGCTAAACAGAAAGAAAAATCTTTGAACGCTAGAATGAAATATGATCCCAATTTTTCTACTTCACCTATATTTGTTAGTGATAAGGATTATGAATTCTCTGTTGATCCTGAGTTAATTACTTTAGTCGAATATGATCCTTTCTATGGTTATGAATCTGAAATTGTTGTGGCACATCTTACTAAATTAAACGATATAGCCACCCTATTTGCTCATGAGGAAAGAATTCGCTAATACTATATTCTCAAGTTGTTTCCTTTCTCATTAAAGGGTGATGCTAAGTTATGGTTTAATTCTCTTGCTCCTAGTTGTGTGTGTAGTCCCCAGGATATGATTTACTACTTCTCTCAAAAATATTTCCCTACTAATAAGAAACAAGCTGATTTAAAGGAAATATTTAACTTTGTGCAAATTGAAGAGAGTCTCCCACAAGCTTGGGGGAGTCTTCTCCAATTACTTAATGCTTTGCCTGATCATCCTCTCAAGAAAAATGAAATACTTGATATCTTTTATAATGGACTAACCGATGCTTCAAGAGACCACCCGGATAGTTGTGCTGGTTGTGTTTTCAGGGAAAGATTTCTTGAGCAAGATGAATTGCTATTGAATAATATATTGAGTAATGATCATGATTGGACACTTCCTGAACCAACTCCTAAGCCAACTCCGAAGAGAAGGGGTATTCTATTTCTCAGTCCTGAAGATATGCAAGACGCAAAGAAATCTATGAAAGAAAAAGGTATTAAAGCTGAAGATGTTAAGAATTTACCACCTATTGAAGAAATACATGGTCTTGATAACCCGACACAGGTAGTAGAGGTAAACTCTCTCCATAGATTTTATGAAGGTGATATACCTCATAATAAGTATGCTAGTCAACATTTGGATGAGTTTGATAATTTTATTGTTAAACAAGAAAATTTCAATGCTTATCTTAGTAGACAATTGAAACATAATGCTTACATGCTTGACCACTTGGGTGATTATATGAGTAGAATTGTTAACGATCTTAAGCTTATTAGTAAACATGCTTCCATGGTTACAACTCAAGTAGAACAAGTACTTAAGGCACATGATGATATGCTTAATGAGTTGAATAGTGAAAACAACGATAATGCTGTTAGGGTTATGACTAGAGGTGGTAAAATGACCCAGGAACCTTTGTATCCCGAGGGCCATCCTAATAGAGTTGAGCAAGATTCTTAGAGGATTAATACTGCTGCACCTACTCCTTCTAATAAAAAGAAAAATAAAACTGACAGGACTTCACATGCTAGTGAACCTGCTATAGACACACATGATAATCCCAATGATATTTCTTTTTCTGATGCTGAGGCACAATCTGGTGATGAACATGAACCTAATGATAATGTTAATAATGATGTTCATGTCGATGCTCAACCTAGTAATGATAATGATGTGGAGATTGAACCTGCTATTGATCTTGATAATCCACAATCAAAGAATCAACGTTACGATGAGAGAGACTTCGTTGCTAGGAAACATGGGAAAGAAAGAGAACCATGGGTTCAGAAGCCCATCGTATGCGTTTGACTGATATGCTTAAAATGCCTCCTTAAGCTAAGTATATGGAAGATATTTTTACTAATAAAAGAAAGATACCTGAAGCTGAAATTTCCACTTTTAAGGGTGGTATACCAAAGAAACTTGGAGATCTAGGAGTACCAACTATAGCATGCTCCATTAAAAGAAACTATGTTAAAACTGCTTTATGTGATCTTGGAGCCGGTGTTAGTGTTATTCCTTTCTCTTTATATCGTAGACTTGAATTGAATAAGTTGACACCTACTGAAATTTCTTTGCAAATGGCTGATAAATCAACTGCTATACCCATTAGTATTTGTGAGGATGTGCTTGTTGTGGCTGCAAATGTTACTATCTTAACGGACTTTGATATTCTTGATATTCCCAAGGATGACAGTATGTCGATCATCCTTGGTGGACCCTTTTTGAATACTGCAGGGGCTGTTATTGATTGCAACAAAGGCAATGTCACTTTTCATGTTAATGGTAATGAACATACGGTAAACTTTCCGAAGAAACACCCTCATGTTCATAGTATCAATTCTATTGGAAAAATTTCAACTATTACTATTGGTGGTTTTTAATTCCCTCTTCCTACTGTCAAAAAAATGATATTCTTATTGTTGGGGAGAATCATATCCCCGTTGAGGTATCCTAGTGTTATTCGAAAATTCCTCGGTTTCATGTCATTTGGAAGAAGTTTGTTAATAAGACTTGATCAACCTTTTTAATGGATTCCTTTTGATGAGTATGAGATGGATAAATTTAGAAGCACAAAACTTCCGTACCCACCTTTTACTTTCTGTTATTTAGATTAAATAAAGCAAAAATAGTAATTTCTGTCTGTTTTCTGAATTATCCATGCAATAAAAAATGACCCAAAAATAAAAGTTCTCCAAATGCCTTGAAATTTTAGTATGATTTTTATAGAATATTTGAGATTTTTTGGCATTGAACACACACCAGGGGGCTTCACCAGTGTGCCACAAGGGTGGAGGGAGAGCCCTACCCCCTGGGCGCCCCCTGACCCTATGGGCCCCATGTGGCACCCCTCCACTTATTCCAGCACCCATCCACTCTGTCTTCCTCCAGAAAAAATCACTCCATAGATCAAACTCGTGTTCTTTCTCATTTTGCTGCCATTTTCGATCTCCTTACTCAAAGCTCCATTCACAAAACTGCTTTGGGGGATTGTTCTTCGGTATGTGACTCCTCCAATGGTCCAATTAGTTTTTGTTCTAGTGCTTTATTTATTGCAATTTTTTGTTGCTGTGGTGACCCTGTTCTTGAGCTTGCATGTCAAATTTATATGGTCCAAAGTAGTTTTGATGCATGATATAGCCTCTAGGCACTTGTAGGAGTAGTTGCTATCAATCTTGTTGAGTTTGGTTCACTTCTATTTTGAGTCACTAAAAATTTCAGAAATTTTCAGTGGAAGAAAATGATGAGGAGATTGTTGAGAGGTTCCTCAAGCCGGGGTTCGAAGGAAAAAGAAAATGAGGAGAAAGAGAAGCCCAAGTATAATCTTCCTCGTGCTGCAGAGATTAAACTGTGTGAATGGCCATGTGATGCATTCTTAGAGGCGGCCAGAATTTATGATGGTTTCTAGTATTTGGCCGAGAATGCGGGCATCACTGACTTCCTCCTCAACCAGTGTGATCAGTATCTCCTACTCACTAATACTTTCATGAAAAATTTACATTTTCATGCTAGGAGATCACCAGCCATGGTAGACTTTTACTTATATGATGAGTACAAGGAAATGATGATTTATGAGTTTTGTGAGGTTTGTAAATTACGTTATGAGGGTAGCACCGAGGAACCACGTCCTAGTGATGTGGAGGATTTTATTGATGAAGTCACCATAGGGCAAAGGAGAAGGGTGTCGGAGCGCCTAGCTTACATTTTTCTGTTTTACGCTACTACTCTTTATTTGTTGGGAGATGTTTAATTGGTCGTGGGGAGAGTGGAGGCCTTAGTGCTCCTGACCTTGCCATCTTGTGCCATGCTTTACTTCGTGATAAAACTTCTAGTTTAGGCGCTATGGTTGCTAAACGGTTGAGTCTCAACCGCAGAAAGGGTCCTATTTTCGGAGGTATCTTCGCCTCCGGCCTTGCTAGGCTCTTCGAGATACCCATTAAGAATTATGAGAAAGAGGAGAAACTGCTACCCACCATATACATAGATTAAGAAAGCATGGTAGCGCATAAGTTTATTCGCCATGATGAGGAAAAGAGACTCATTTCTAACTTGATATTTAGCAAGGATACTTGTTAGATTATTACCTTTCCCGCACCTACTTTGTTCGATGTTCATTCAGGAAGGTACTTCGTTTTGCCCGCGGACATTCATGCATACTGGGAGGGGACGTGATCCCCAGCTCCTGAGCCAGAGCCATCACCTGATCCATATTAGGAGTCCATTTATTAGTGGGATCCACAGGAGCTCGCTAACCAGTGGAACCCCCAGGAACCTCCGCATTACACCAGAGAGGGCTACTTTGATCCATGGGAGTAGACCAACTTAGGCAAAATCCTAAGCTTGGGGGAGTACATATTTCTCACCGACTTCACATTCATGTTCACACACTCATTCAGTTGTCGGTGTTCATACTTTTTCATTGTATTATCCATGTTAGTTTATTTCTTTTTCTTGCTTTCTTCTTGTGTGTTTGAAAAATCTTAAAAAACCAAAAAAATAGCTGTAGTTAGTTTACTTTCCTTGCATGCTTAGTTGTAGTATTAAAAGAAAAATCAAAAAAATTTCTCGTTATTCTTTTGCTTGTTGGGAGCTTTCCCATGTAAATAGTTTTTCTTGTTCTTGTTTTACCTTCTTTAGAAAAACAAAAACTCCAAAAATATTTAAGTATGTTTCTTTGAAATTCTTTTCTTTTCGTCGGGGCTCAAGAGGAGAAGACCACGATGAAAATGTTGAGTGGCTCTCATATGCATTATTGTTGATCTAACAAGGAGCCCATACTACCTTGTCTTCTCCTTTGAATAAATTTTTGCAGATTCTAGCTTAGTCCAATGCACGTGCACTATTATTATTATCCACACTGTTCGGTTGTGTGAGTGAAAGGCAATAATGAGGATATATGATGCAATGATTGAGATGAGGAAAAGTTCTATGAACTCGACCTATCTTGTTTTTGTAAATATGTGTCATAGCCCTAGATATCTGCTTTGTATTTAGTTGCATCAGTGAGTGGCATCCATGCATCATGTTTAAATTCCTTTTAAATGTGAATTGGGGAAAGTGGAAAGCCTCAGAGATCATTTCTAAAAATGATAAACATTAAAAATTGCTTCAAACAAACCCAAGAAAATGTTCCTGTTAAGCTATAAAAATATTGGGAGGAAGTAAAACTCAAACCAATATTTTTGGAGTCTCAGGGATATTTATTTTGGGCCTTTGAAATTAAATCAATAAGTATTTGAATTTTGGATTATATTCATTTTATATAGAATATATTTCAAAAGGCCCTGAAATTATTTATGTGCCTTTGGAAAAGTCCATAATGGCAACATACAGATATTCAGAAGGTTTTGCCCTGCTTTGATTTACTTTGAATTTGAATCAGTGGCAAAATAATTAAAACAAAACAGAAAAACAGAAAATAGAAAAAGACAGAGCACTTACCTGCACAGCCCACCACTATAGCAGCGCAACTGGGCAAAGCCAGGTGGCCCAGCCCACGTTGCCAGTCATCTCCTAGCTCCTGTGTAACGCCCTCAATGCGGCTATATCTCCCACGTGTCGAAGCACGACTTAGAGGCATAACCGCATTGAAAGCAATGGCGCAAGTGAGGTAATCTTCACACAACCCATGTAATCCATAAGGGCAAGAGATACATAGTTGGCTTACAATCGCCACTTCACACAATACATGAATAAAGCATTACAACATCCAAATACAATCAAGGTCCGACTACGGAACCAAAATAAAAGAAGAACCCCAAATGCGACAAGGTCCCCGATCGACCCCAACTGGGTTCCACTACTGATCAACTAGAACGAAACAACATAAAGGACACGATCTTCATCGAGCTCCTCCTTGAGCTTGGTTGCGTCATCTGCTCGGTAACATCGGCACCTGCAAACTGGTTTTGGAAGTATCTGTGAGTCACGGGTACTCAGCAATCTCACACCCTCGCGATCAAGACTATTTAAGCTTATAGGTAGGGTAAAAGGTACGAGGTGGAGCTACAGCAAGCGACTAGCATATGTGGTGGCTAAACATAAGCAAATGAGAGCGAGAAGAGAAGGCAAAGCACGATCGTGAAACTATGATCAAGAAGTGATCCTAGAACAACCTACGGTCAAGCATAACTCCAACACCGTGTTCACTTCCCGGACTCCGCCGAAAAGAGACCATCGCGGTTACACACGTGGTTGATGTATTTTAATTAAGATAAACTTCAAGTTTTCTTGAACCAGACATTAACAAATTCCCATCTGCCCATAACCGCGGGCACGGCTTTCGAAAGTTCAAATCCCTGCAGGGGTGTCCCAACTTAGCCCATCACAAGCTCTCACGGTCAATGAAGGATATTCCTTCTAGCGGGAAGACCCGATCAGACTCGGAATCCCGGTTACAAGACATTTCGACAATGGTAAAACAAGACCAGCAAAGCCACCCGAATGTGCCGACAAATCCCGATAGGAGCTGCACATATCTCTTTCTCAGGGCACACCGGATTGTCCAAGGTTCCGGTAGGCCAGCCCAGAGTTGCCCCTGGTGGCCACCGGCAGCTGACAGGTTGGACCAACACTCAGAGGAGCACTGGCCCGGGGGTTTAAATAAAGATGACCCTTGAGTCTGCAGAACCCAAGGGAAAGAAAAGGCTAGGTGGTGAATGGTAAAACCAATGTTGGGCCTTGCTAGAGGAGTTTTTTTCAAGGCGAACTGTCAAGGGTTCCCATTATAACCCAACCGCGTAAGGAACACAAAATCCGGGAACATAACACCGATATGACGGAAACTAGGGCGGCAAGAGTGGAACAAAACACCAGGCATAATGTCGAGCCTTCCACCCTTTACCAAGTATATAGATGCATTAATTAAATAAGAGATATTGTGATATCCCAACAAGTAAACATGTTCCAACAAGGCACAACATCTCCATGTTCCAACAAGGAACAAACTTCAATCTTCACCTGCAACTAACAAAGCTATAAGAGGGGCTGAGCAAATCGGTAACATAGCCAAACAATGGTTTGCTAGGACAAGGTGGGTTAGAGGCTTGGTTTAACAATATGGCAGGCATGATAAGCAAGTGGTAGGTATCGCATCATAGGCATAGCAAAAGAGCGAGCAACTAGCAAGCAAAGATAGAAGTGATTTCGAGGGTATGGTCATCTTTCCTGAAATCCCGCAAGGAAGAAGAATGAGTCCATGAAGAAGACAAAAGGGCCTAGACGAACAAATCCTCACAAACGCGACGTTATCCGAACCAACCCGAAGATGCAACACCGGAAAGAAAGCAAACAACATAGTAAACAACCACCACATAAGCATGGCAAGATGCACAACCGAGTATGATGCATGTCCGGTTTAAAGAAGCATGGCATGGCAAAGTGCGCAAACAACCCTACAAATTAAGTGGAGCTCAATATGCAACACCACATTCAAGTTATTTAGTTCGATCTCGTTTATGTACCCAACAATATTAAATGTTGTTAGCATGGCAAGAGGTGAAGCAAAACAAAACTACCTATCTAGGCAAGTTTAAATGAGGCCAGAACAACAAACAACAAGTCTAGAAACTCCTCATGTGCATATTTTAAGGTTTTGGTACTGTTCTGCCCTAAACACAATTTTGGAGTTGTTAAGCATGCAAAGTGAAGCCACCGTGTTAAGCTAGGCAAAATTCTACCCCATTTACATATAAAGTTTATTAAATTCGGAGTTATGGTTATTTAGTTATGAATTAAAGCATTTTAGCATGGCATAGGAGCAAATTAATCAAACAACCTTTTAAACATTTTAAACATAGATGAAAGTGGCATATTATGGACCTACACAAAATTCTAAGAATTTTCATATTTAAAGATTTTACAAATGATGCACGGCTGGAGAGTTATGATATGCAAGAACTTGAAGGGTTTTTCTGCAAAACTGGCGTCTCTGGATAAATAACTAAATTCGCGGATCTGAAAAAAAACAGAAACTAGGCCGCATCTCAGGCGGACTGGGCTTCTCACCAGAGGGCCAGGTCGGGCCGGAGGTGGAGGGAGGCCGAAGCAGGCCGGGTTCGGGAGGTTCCTGGTGGCTTGGGAGGCGAAGTAGATGGGCATGTCGCAGTCAACGTGAGCGACCGTGCGCATTTGCAGCATCTCTTCTCGAACAGAGGTAGAGGAGGCGCATGTCGAGGCGCTGCTCGATCCCGAGGTGTGGGCACCCTCGTCTGAGTGAAACAGGGAGATGAAGTCGACGGCATTGGTGGTCTCCAGCGCAGGCGGGCGTGGCAGAACCAACCAGATAGAGCCCCACGGGGTCCGGCGCCGGTTCTTGACAGGGCGACGACCATGGCGGTCCCTGTGAGAGAGAGAGAAGTGACAGGAGGGAGTAGAGGCAGGGGAGGAGCAGGGGAGGTCCAGCCTGGTCGACGGCAGCGACTGTTGGAGGCGTGGCCGGAGTTTGAGGCGGCCTGGGGGATGAGGGGGCCCAGCTCCTCAGGCATGGTCTCTCGGGCGTAGGATGCGAGAGAGGAGAAGGCAAGCTCCTGCAGGGGGAGGGATGCGGCCGCTGCTAGGTTGGTCGTCGGCTCGGGCAGAAGAGGCACGAACGAGCGGGAGGCTCGCGGGAACTCCGGCAAGGCGGCGGATGGCGCTCCAGCGGCAGATGGCGGCGGTGGCACTGAAAATGGCGGGGGCGAGAAATGCAGAGGAGCGGTGGCTATTGCAGCGGGCTCCACGGGCGCGAGGCCCTCGCTCGGGAAGAGCTGAGGCGCGGCTCACGAGCAGCACGCTGTTGGCGAGGTGGATCGGGGGGGCTGGTTGGCTTGCTGCCGAAAACAAGGAGGAGAAGGTGAGAGGCCGCGGTGGATCCGAGATGGAAGCTGGTTGGCTAGGTGGGGAAGACGAGGAGGAGACCAGGTGGGTCGGCAGCGGCGCGATGGGAAAGGATGGATGGGACAAGGCCCCTAGAATTTAGCGTTGCTGGTTTATATAGTGAGTGGGTCTATATGCAGACTAATGGAAGCCCTTCGATCTAAATCAGACGGCCGAGAAAACATACGTTAGGAAGTCCAATAAACAAAACGGAGATGTTTGGTAGACGTTTGGGGATGATCCGGATCCAACGGTGATGACCGCCCAGGTCGGGTTCGGGTACGTTTTCGGACACGCGCGAGGGGTTGGTTGGAACTTGGACTGTGCAGATGGCCTTGGGCAGAGAGGAGAGAAGAGAGAGAGAGACCCGACGACTGTTTCCGGAGACCGAAAACGTCCGACGTTAGACCGACTATAATGTCGCTATAGTTATCCGTTGGGGAGTCAAACGAACTCCGATTACGATGAAACTTGACAGGCGGTCTATCTACACTATAATAAGACCACACGCCAACTTTCATCCCATTTCGAGAACATTTCCCGGCCACTTATAAAATAATATTTCGGACGTGCCACGGGCGCGTGCAAGTGTGGTTGGGCTCAGAAGGGACAATGGAGAGGATGAGGAGACCGAGGCGGATGCAAGTTTTGAAAACATGATGATGCAATGCACATGATGACATGACAAGATGCGACACACAAGCAAAAGACAAGGCAACAACAGTGAATAACTAGAGGACAACTGGCACATCGGTCTCGGGGCGTTACAACACTCCACCACTACGAGAGGATCTCGTCCTGAGATCTAGAATGACACCGGAGGGAAAATGGAAGAGAAAGAGGAGAGGTAAAGCTAAGTTGCTTCTTCGACAAGCGAGTGAGACCAAAGAACCTTGAAAAGGTTGGACAAATTAAAAGAAAGAATACAGCGAAGAAGAACAATGTTGAAAGCACTCCGGTTAAAAGAGATGAAAGACTTGATAAAATGAAAGAACTTGAGCAGCAGGCACACACTCCGGTTAAATGGATAGGCATGAAAAGAACATGATCTTTGACAAAACAAGATCATGGGTTTAAAATAGCAACATGACAAGGCCTCCGGAACATAAGAATAGAAGATAGATAATTGAAATAGGATAATGGAGAAGAAAAATGCCAACATCTGCCACAAAAGAGCTTGAGAAGGCATCCTTAGGAGACGGGTCAAGCGGAATTGTTGGAAAACCAACAATGAGAAGATAAGCTTGATATGTTCTTATGGAATACAGCTCAAAATATGAGGCAACAACCTGCCAAACAGGATTGGATTGATATGAACAAGAAGACGAGAAACTATTTCACCGGGAGGATAAATGAAGAACTTGGGTCAATTATACGCCTCACAATAGCAAAATCCTTAGGGAAGGCTTTAGGTGAAATATAACCCAAGATAACTCCAATGACGAGATTGATGGATTTAAGATACCTCACTCTTAACAACATGTGAATCATGAAACATGAACTCAAATTATCAAGGATGACATAATACCACCTCCCATGATATGGTAGAAAGAATTTGCACTCCGGACTGCAAGATGAAAAAAATGCTTGAGTTCCTCTGAAAAGAATCTCGATGAACGCTTGAAGAAGGAATTAACTCATTGGTGAGCCGTCATGTAGACCTCCATGAAGAACTCCGGTAATAAAAGGATGATCAAAACGCAAAGAGAAGTTGAAAACACAAGCGAAGCCTTGCAACGATTTAGATGAATCTCCGTGGTGATATAATTGAAATAACTTGGAGCTCCAGAAAAGAAAGATGAACAAAAGAAATCAAGAATTTTGATGAACCTCCGGAATATGGAATTAAATCACTTGGATGAAACAAGAATAAGAATTACATTATGCTTATCCTTCACCAATTTAAATTGATGACAATCAACGGATTTGGCATATTACTTATTCTCGTAGAAAAGATTAAGAGAGATATAACATCAGACTTGGGAAGGTCTTCAACGAAACACCGGTAGGATTGAAACAACGAATGAATTGATATGATAACCAAGGAAGAGAACTCTTGAACGAACCACCGTAAGAATTGAAAATGAACGAAGTAAAGGGATGAATCACCGGTAAGAATTAGCAAATGAACGAAGATACATGAGAGAGTTTAGGTGCAAGTGAACAAAGAAAACACGAGCTGATTTAGATAATACTTGAACAATGCACCCGTAAGATTTGGAGAACAATAGTTAAGAGATGAGAATGAATAAATCTTCTGAAATGATGGGCACGGGATAATCAAATTGAAAGGAATCTTGAATTGCTCCGGATAGGTGAAAAGAATTCTCACAATCAAAAACAATTATGAGAGGATGGCAACAAGCTAGAATCACGAATCTTGAAGAGAACAGACCAAGATCAAGAGGAAAAATCTTCTTCGGTCTTGAAATGTTGAGCGTGACGACGAGAAAACACCACCAAGAATTGTTGGGACACTCCGAAATAAAGAAGAATAGAAAAGTTGAACCAATGATGAAAAGAATTTGAAAGATCTTGGAGAAAGACATTTGACTGATGATAAATCATACTTACGTCAAACTTCGAAAATAATTTGAGGATAACTTCGGAAAATAAGAAGAGTCAGATAAGATCCTGGAAAAAGACCTGTGGGTTAGGGCCCACTGAAAAGAAACACCGTAGAACGATTTAAAAGATAGATTGCGTCAGTTGAATTAAATGGCTTGAATAAGATAAGAACCTCGAAATAACTTGAACGAATCGGGAATGAAAACGTGAATCTTCTGAGATATCTTCAGCACTCCAGAACAAATGGATTGCGAGAAGAGAATGATTATGAGGTGCACCGGCATAAGAAAAGCATTGGACAAAAAGAAAAGACAATGCTCAATACCAAAGTTTGAATTGAATCCACCGGAGAAGGAAAATGAGTGAGGAATGACGAACTAGAAGAGCATCTTCATGTGAACCACCGGGTAGAACATTGAAAGAAAAAAATGAAGAGACTTCACAAGAATAAAAGGATGCTTGATTAAGAAATCCGAGTCCTTGAGGAAAAAGGGTGGGTGGGCGGGAAAAACAAAGGCAACTTGGGACGGATGAAACAAACACGTTGAGAAAAGTGATAATTGATCTTGCGAATGTTGAAGTGATCGGATCCACTTGAGAGAGACACACCGGTTGAAGAAATTGAATGACAACTCGAAGATCAGAGATGGATTAGTATTCACAGAGGTATGAGAACACCGCTTAGGGAAAGGTATGGAATCAACACTTGACATTGAAGCAACTCGAATACCACAACTCAAAACAAAACAAAGGATTGGCTTGCAAAATAAGCCGGAACAAACATATGATAGAGATTTCGTCCAAAGTTTTCGTGGTGGGGCCTACACGGGCTCGATCGTACATCACCATCATGTACAAGGCAGTGCACATGACATACGAAGCGTCCCTGAGTCGGCATAACCAAGGACTCTTTAAGACACAATGAGACCACTGTAAAACTAACCGTGAATAGGCGGACCACTAGACTTCGAACCCCAATTTCATATCATACATTTGTTGGAAAGATATCCTAGGACCTACTTGAATTCCCACTTATTAACTCTCGAAACTTTCCGGTTATGCAACCAGGTGTTGGGGATACAGGGGAAGCATAATATCTCACCCAAAACTAGCAAACCCTACATCCAGCTGTATCCATCCTTAACCAAGAACCCTTCGGAAATCGTCTACCTCAACCTTCGAAAAGCATCCGTTATACAAGTTATGGCAATACTCCCGAACTCCCACCCCAGTACTGGGTGGCGTCGAGGTTATCTCACCAACAACTGCATAAAAGAGATTTTCGATGTCGGCGAAACTAAACTCAGGTATTCCAGAACTGCAACGATAAAATTGTGACGACAACACCTCAGAGCTCAACTCCCCGGGACACTGCCACAACTCCTAAATGTCAGGAGGCAGCAAGAACAATGTTCTCGTCACAAAACCATCGGAACAATTCCAAGATACCCGCGTGATCCTAATTTTTTTAGTGAAATTTGTGAAGAGAAGAGTCAAAACTCTACGTCAGGATGCCTCCCCAGTGCGACGAAGGGACCGAGGAGTAAAAAGAATTCCTAACTCTCCGATATATATAATCCTAAATGAGTCAAAACATTTTTTCTAGACTCAACAACGCTAGCTATTCGATCAAGCAGGGGGCTCCTAAGGTCGGGGAAGGCTCCGATACCAACTTGTAACGCCCTCGATGCGGCTATATCTCCCACGTGTCGAAGCACGACTTAGAGGCATAACCGCATTAAAAGCAATGTCGCAAGTGAGGTAATCTTCACACAACCCATGTAATACATAAGGGAAAGAGATACATAGTTGGCTTACAATCGCCACTTCACACAATACATGAATAAAGCATTACAACATCCAAATACAATCAAGGTCGACTACGGAACCAAAATAGAAGAACCCCAAATGCGACAAGTCCCGATCGACCCCAACTGGGCTCCACTACTGATCAACTAGAACGAAACAACACAAAGGACAAGATCTTCATCGAGCTCCTCCTTGAGCTCGGTTGCGTCATCTACACGGTATCCTCGGCACCTGCAAGCTGGTTTTGGAAGTATCTGTGAGTCACGGGGCCTCAGCAATCTCACACCCTCGCGATCAAGACTATTTAAGCTTATGGGTAAGGCAAAGTTATGAGGTGGAGCTGCAGCAAGTGACTAGCATATATGGTGGCTAACTTACGCAAATGAGAGCGAAAAGAGAAGGCAAAGCGCGATCGAGAAACTATGATCAAGAAGTGATCCTAGAACAACCTACGTCAAACATAACTCCAACACCGTGTTCACTTCTCGAACTCCGCCGGAAAGAGACCATCACGGTTACACACGCGGTTGATGTATTTTAATTAAGATCAACTTCAGGTTTCCTACAACCGGACATTAACAAATTCCCATCTGCCCATAACCGCGGGCACGGCTTTCGAAAGTTCAAATCCCTGCAGGGGTGTCCCAACTTAGCCCATCACAAGCTCTCACGGTCAACGAAGGATATTCCTTCTAGCGGGAAGACCCGATCAGACTCGGAATCCCGGTTACAAGACATTTCGACAATGGTAAAACAAGACCAGCAAAGCCCCGAATGTGCCGACAAATCCCGATAGGAGCTGCACATATCTCTTCTCAGGGCACACCGGATTGTCCAAGGTTCCGGTAGGCCAGCCCAGAGTTGCCCCTGGTGGCCACCGGCAGCTGACAGGTTGGACCAACACTCAGAGGAGCACTGGCCCGGGGTTTTAAATAAAGATGACCCTTGAGTCTGCAGAACCCAAGGGAAAAGAAAAGGCTAGGTGGCGAATGGTAAAACCAATGTTGGGCCTTGCTGGAGGAGTTTTATTCAAGGCGAACTGTCAAGGGGTTCCCATTATAACCCAACCGCGTAAGGAACGCAAAATTCGGGAACATAACACCGATATGACGGAAACTAGGGCGGCAAGAGTGGAACAAAACACCAGGCATAAGGCCGAGCCTTCCACCCTTTACCAAGTATATAGATGCATTAATTAAATAAGATATTGTGATATCCCAACAAGTAAACATGTTCCAACAAGGAACAACATCTCCATGTTCCAACAAGGAACAAACTTCAATCTTCACCTGCAACTAACAACGCTATAAGAGGGGCTGAGCAAAGCGGTAACATAGCCAAACAACGGTTTGCTAGGACAAGGTGGGTTAGAGGCTTGGTTCAACAATATGGGAGGCATGATAAGCAAGTGGTAGGTATCGCACATAGGCATAGCAAAAGAGCGAGCAACTAGCAAGCAAAGATAGAAGTGATTTCGAGGGTATGGTCATCTTGCCTGAAATCCCGCAAGGAAGAAGAACGAGTCCATGAAGAAGACAAACGGACGTAGATCGAACGAATCCTCACAAACGCGACGTTATCGGAACCAACCCGAAGAAGCAACACCGGAAAGAAGCAAAGCAACATAGTAAACAACCACCACATAAGCATGGCATGATGCACAACCAAGTATGATGCATGTCCGGTTTAATAGAAGCATGGCATGGCAAAGTGCACAAACAACCTACAAATTAAGTGGAGCTCAATATGCAACTCCGTTGCATATTGACGAAACACCACATTCAAGTTATTTAGTTCGATCTCGTTTATGTACCCAACAATATTAAATGTTGTTAGCATGGCAAGAGGTGAAGCAAAAAAAACTACCTAGTCTAGGCAAGTTTAAATGAGGCCGGAACAACAAAACAAGTCTAGAAACTCCTCATAGTGCATATTTAAGGTTTGGTACTGTTCTGCCCTAAACACAATTTCAGAGTTGTTAAGCATGCAAAGTGAAGCCACCGTGTTAAACTAGGCAAAATTCTACCCCATTTACATATAAAGTTTAATAGATTCGGAGTTACGGTTATTTAGTTATGAATTAAAGCATTTTAGCATGGCATAGGAGCAAATTAATCAAACAACCTTTTAAACATTTTAAACATAGATGAAAGTGCATATTATGGACCTACACAAAATTCTAAGCATTTTTCATATTTAAAGTTTTTACAAATGATGCACGGTTGGAGAGTTATGATATGCAAGAACTTGAAGGGTTTTTCTACAAAACTGGGGTCTCTGGATAAATAACTAAATTCGCGGATCTGAAAAAAAAAGAAACTAAGCCGCATCTCGGGCAGACTGGGCTTCTCACCAGAGGGCCAGGTCAGGCCGGAGGTGGAGGGGGGCCGAAGCAGGCCGGGTTGGGGAGGTTCTTGGTGGCCCAGGAGGCGAAGGAGATGGGCATGTCGCAGTCAACGCGAGCGACCGGGCGCATCTGCAGCATGTCTTCTCGAACAGAGGCAGAGGAGGCGCATGTCGAGGCGCTGCTCGATCCCGGGCTATGGGCACCCTCGTCTGAGCAAAACAGGGAGATGGAAGTCGACGGTGTTGGTGGTCACCAGCGCAGGCGGGCGAGGCAGAACCAACCAGACAGAGCCCCACGGGGTCCGGCATCGGTTCTTGACAGGGCGACGACCATGGCGGTCCCTGTGAGAGAAAGAGAGAAGTGAGAGGAGGGAGTAGAGGCAGGGGAGGAGCAGGGGAGGTCCAGCCTGGTCGACGGCAGCGACTGTTGGAGGCGTGGCCGGAGTTTGAGGCGGCCTGGGGGACGAGGGGGCCGAGCTCCTCAGGCATGGTCTCTCGGGCGCAGGATGTGAGAGAGGAGAAGGCAAGCTCCTACAGGGGGGATGCGGCCACTTCTAGGTTGGTTGTCGGCTCGGGCAGAAGAGGCGCGAACAAGCGGGAGGCTCGCGGGATCTCGGCAAGGCGGCGGATGGCGCTCCGGTGACAGATGGCGGCAGTGGCACTGAAAATGGCAGGGGCGAGAAATGCAGAGGAGCGGTGACTATTGCAGCGGGCTCCACGGGCGCGAGGCCCTCGCTTGGGAAGAGCTGAGGCGCGGCTCACGAGCAGCACGCTATTGGCGAGGTGGATCGGGGGCTGGTTGGCTTGCTGCCGAAAACAAGGAGGAGAAGGTGAGAGGCGGCGGTGATCCGAGATGGAAGCTGGTTGGCTAGGTGGGGAAGACGAGGAGGAGACCAGGTGGGTCGACGGCAGCGCGATGGGAAAGGATGGATGGGACAAGGCCCCTAGAATTCAGGGTTGCTGGTTTATATAGTGAGTGGGTCTATATGCAGACTAATGGAAGTTTTCGGACGGCCGAGAAAACATAGGTTAGGAAGTCCAATAAACAAAACGGAGTTGTTTTGTAGACGTTTGGGGATGATCCGGATCCAACGGTGATGACTGCCCGGGTCGGGTTCGGGTAAGTTTTCGGACGCGCGCGAGGGGTCAGTTGGAACTTGGACTATGCAGATGGCCTCGGGCAGAGAGGAGAGAAGAGAGAGAGACCCGACGACTATTTCCGGAGACCGAAAACGTCCGACGTTAGACCGAC
This sequence comes from Triticum urartu, assembly GCF_003073215.2. Taxonomy (NCBI): domain Eukaryota; kingdom Viridiplantae; phylum Streptophyta; class Magnoliopsida; order Poales; family Poaceae; genus Triticum; species Triticum urartu. The sequence goes on along the minus strand of NC_053027.1, from coordinate 335,788,460 downwards.
TATAATGCCGCTATAGTTATCCGTTGGGGCGTCAAATGAACTCCGATTGCGATGAAACTTGACAGGCGGTCTATCTACACTATAATAAGACCACACGCCAACTTTCATCCCATTTCCAGAGCATTTCCCGACCACTTATAAAATAATATTTCGGACGTGCCACGGGCGCGTGCAAGTGTGGTTGGGCTTAGAACGAACAACGGAGAGGACGAGGAGACCGGGGCGGACGCAAGTTTTGAAAAGATGAAGATGCAACGCACATGATGACATGACAAGATGCGATACGCAAGCAAAAGACAAGGCAACAACAGCGAATAACTGGAGGACAACTGGCACATCGGTCTCTGGGCATTACATCCTGCCAAGAGGACGATGACATGTCGACGCGCGCGCGCCCGAGCTCCACCTCCTGCTTCCGCCGCTTCTGGAGCCAGCCCCGAGCGCCATGCGGTCTCCTGCTTCCCCTACACCTCTCCCCACTCTCCCCGTGCTCTTTCCCCTTCCCTATCTCTCTCCCTCGCGTGCAGTCCGAGCGCTGCCGCCGCCGACGAGCACCACCGCGGCCAACGCCTCTCCCTCGTCATCCCGAGCAGCCCAGAAGCTCCGCCACTTCGTCCTCGACCCCCTCACCAAGCCACGCCCCGCCAGAAGCCCCGAACGTCCTCACCGGGCTCGTCTTCAACCTCCCGACGGCGAGATCGACTTCGCCGCCCCACCAACTCCAATCCTTCCCCGAGCCCGTTTCGACGCCCTCTGCACTCGCCATGAGCTCCTGCTCCTTCTCACCCTCCCTGTTTGCTCTGCTGCACGCCGTAGCCGCCACACTGCGCTCGCCCGCACGCGCCGCCGCCTGAGCTCCTCGCTGTCGAGGCCACTTCCACCTGAGCTCGAAACCGAGCGCATCACCACGGGGCCCGTAGCGGCCATATGTTGCTCCTACCATGCCCTGCGGCGTTGAATCCATTGATGTCTGAACTCCGACGCTGTTCTGCTCGTCGATGCCGTCGACTCTGACCACCCCGCCCCCTCTCGTGTGTGTCCCTGGACACAGCGCACACCCAGCAGCCCGTAGAGCCAAACCGCGGGTTGAGAGGACGCCGGACGACGAATTCCGAGCGCCTCCGCCGCTCTATGAGGTCGCCGGCGACGATCCACGGGTCAACTCCGGTGGGGTTGACCTCGTTTTGACCAGGGTTTGAATTTCCCCTGACCGACCGACGTGTGGGCCCAGGCCCACTGCTTAATTAGTGTTAGGTTTAGTTAGTGTTAATTAACTTAGTTAAGTAGATTAGACACTGACATGCGGGCCCAAGCTCTAATCAAACTTAGGCTAGTTTGGTAGTCACTGACGTGTGGACCCCACACATCAGGTTTGACCTGGACAATGCCCCTTGACCTGCTAACGTCATGATGATGTCAGGTTGATGCAGTATTTATTTTCTGGAATTTTAAATAAATTAGAAATGATTTATTAATTAAGAAAATGTCCTAAACTTCTAAAAATCATAGAAATTCAACCGTAACACCAAATCAAATAATTTATATATGAAAAATGATCAAAAAAATATGAAGAATCTGTTTATGCCAAGATCATGCATGTTTGAACAAGTTACCCTCACTGAATAGGACAAATGATGATTAGGGCAATTTATGAAATCAAATTTGGAGTTGGAATTCGATCTTGTTTGAGTTCCACTTCAATTAACTTGGCTAGATATTGCATTAGGTGAATTCAGTTCCTTAACATGACATGTCATTCATTTGATTGTGCATTGTAGTGAATGTTGTTTCTTTTGTGTTTGCCGGTGGTTGTTCCCCTTCTGTTGACGTATGTTCCAGTGATGTGATCGATGACACCGATGAAGAGCTATACTATCTTCGGAAGTGTCAGGCAAGCAAAACCCCCTTGTTCATTCCGTTACAATCCCACTCTCTCGCTCCTGCTCTCTTTTACTGCATTAGGACAACAACGTTTCAACTGTTACATGCTGCGGTAGTAGAACCCCTTTCCTCTGCATGACCTGTCATTGCCATAGTAAATAGATGAAACCCACCAGCATGAGTAGGAGTTGTTTGAGACCTGATGTACCTACTCATTCATGCTTGTTTGTCATGCCTGCTATTGCTTAGAGTTGTGTCAGGTCTGATTCATCGGGGATGAATTGGAAAGTTGTGAACATGTCCTACTATTGAGAGCTAAGTGTGTGAACACGATTTGGTAAAGGTAGCGGTGAGAGGCCATGTAGGAGTACATGGTGGGTTGTCTCATTGCAGACGTCCTCAGGAACTGAGTTCTGTGTTTGTGATCCATGAACAGTTACTACCACACATTGGGCTCCGGGCGCTCCAAGCTCTCTCGAGTTATTAATCAACTCGATCTTTGTCCAGGAGTTGCAACTAGTTTCTGGTGTTTGTAGGTAGTGTTAGTAGTCTATCAAGTGGCACCCAGTACAGGTGGGCTTGGGACAGACTAGGCACAGTGGCCCGGTGTACCAAGTGGCACCCGGATGGTGGGCTTGGGAACCCTGTACACATCGTTTGGTGCCGTGAGCGACACCCCGGCCGGATCTCCTTGCGGAGGGAACCGGAATAGGCAATAAACCTGGACGAGAGACTTGTGTGATTAGTCAGGTCGTGGCCGACTCGCTCACCAGGTTTCCGCTTGAAGGTTGCCGAGATACACGCGTGTACATGGTGGTAAGTGGCGAGAGTGTGTGTGAAGAAGTACACCCCTGTAGGGTTATCATTATCTATTTGAATAGCCGGATTCCTCGGATATGGAAACTTGGACCCCTTGCATAGTTCATAGACAAGTGAAAGTGGATACTATAAAATGCGCAAGATAAGCGTGAGTGCTATGGATGGCGTTCTCATAGGGAGACGAGAGCGAATCCATAGTGGTGTATTGATATGGTGAATATGTGGACTCGTGTGCGCCACCGCAAAAGAGTTACTTACAGTTGTAGTTTAGGATAGCCACCGAGTCAAAGCTGGCTTGCTGCAGTTAAACCCCACCATCCCTTTGTTGATAATGATACATATGTGGTTAGTTCTGATGTAAGTCTTGCTGAGTACATTTGTACTCACGTTTGCTTAATTACGTTTTTGCAGAGAGACTTGTAGTCTCACTAGTAGTTCCGCATGGACTTCGATGTTTAGCTCGTTACCTCAGCTACGATCTTGTACCCTTGGGAGTGTCTTGTAGATAGTCAGGCTTCTCAGCCTTCTTCATTTGTAGTTGTCTGTACTCAGACAAGTTAAGCTTCCGCATGTGCTTGTTGATTGTATGCTCTATATGTTGGGTCATGAGACCCATGTTTGTAATATCTTGCACCTCGGAGCCTAATGAATAAATACTTTGAGTTGTAGAGTTTTGTTGTGATGCCATGTTGTATTTACACACATCGAGCATATTGTGTGTATGATTGAAATGCTTGGTATGTGTGGGATCCGACAACCTAGTTGTTTATCGTTGGTAGCCTCTCCTATGGGGAAATGTGTCTTGTGCTTCCATGAGCCATAGTAGTCCGCTGCAGCCCGGTTCACCGGAGTCCTGCTAGCCCAGCAGTACTGCTCCGAAACACTTAGACTGGCCGGCATGCGATTCACTTCGTTCCCGTGTCTGTCCCTTCGTGGAAATGTCACGCGGTGACATCCGGAGTCCTGCTAGCCTGGTACAACCCGGGTTCCCGGAGTCCTGTTAGCCGAGTTGCTACAGCCCAGAGTCACACGCTGCTGACCGACATGCTCGATGTTGATTCATGTATGCCTGTCCCCGTAAGTTAGTGCCACTTTGGGTTCACGACTAGTCATGTCGGCCCGGGTTCTCTTTCATATGGATGCTAGCGACACTATCATATACATGAGCCAAAAGGCAGAAACGGTCCCGGGCCATGGTAAGGCGACAGCCGTGGGAATACCGTGCGTGAGGCTGCAAAGTGATATGAGGTGTTACAGGCTAGATCGGTGTGACTTAGAATCGGGGTCGTGACAACTTTGGTATCAGAGCCTGACTGCCTGTAGGATTACCAAGCCAAGGTGGTCGAAGTCGTGTCTAGAAATGCTTTAGTTATATAAGGGAATTGATTGTGGATGGGAACGTATCGCTCTTTTTACTCCTTATCCTCATGACCTTCTGATCTGAGTCAACCTCTTCTTTTCTACGGGGGTTAAGAACTCGGGTTCTCTTCTATCTCTCAGGATGACCTGTTACTAAACCGTAGTTGCCTAGGATTGTTGAGTTCAAGCCTCAGTTCAGTTCCTACTACTTCCATATGTTCATAGTTGGCCTCAGATCCTTGATATTGTGATGTTGAGTGGTTATGCCACCATTTTGCAGGATGTCTCAAATCATTTTGAGCATTTACATCCGTTATGCTGTCCGAGTCATCCCAGGTTTCTAACCAATCTAATACATTTGTAAATCCCTTCTTCTCATTCTTGATGTTCCTTTGGGCCAGATAAAGCACACTAATCGGTCTGTTGAGGTACTCCGTTGCCTTGACATGTATGTTGGAGTTAGTATTATGACCCTAGGTGTCTTCGAGAACCACTCAGTAATCTAGCAATGTTTTGTGTTCCCCGTGTGATGATTCTGGCCATCATTCTCATAAGCATCTCGTGATGTTATTTAGTTAGTAGGTATTCTATTCCTGGGTTTTGAACCCAAGATTCACTCCACTCACCTCCTGTTGATAGTGTTTTCTAGTTCCTTTAGGATATTAGTAACCTTTGCGATAATCCTCGAGGTCCGTGGTATTTCCTTCTTCCAAATACCATGAACTGCTTATGGCAGAAGTTCTTTTGAACCAAAAGATCACAACCAGAGTGCTCTTGATGAGTTCTCCATTTTACATTGTGAATCTGCCAGTTCTACCTTTCTGCATGGGTTATCTGGAAGAAACCTGTTGAACTTGGTTCGACATATTAATCTATGCATCCACAACTCAGAAAGATATATGTCCTCTTGAGTTGTCCCTCTTCATTTGTATTCCGACCATCGTCTATCAATTGATAGTCAGGAGTAATTGTGCATCCGTGTTATCTATGCTTATTATACTTGTGGTCCGTTAAGCCATTCTATTTCAGAACGACTAGGAGAAACAAACTCCAGTACCTCGTCCATATCCAGGATTGGGTCAAAGTAGTTGTGTTCTGTAGATCAAATGCCAATCCAGCTTTTGCTTTGTTCTACCCTGGACTATTACCCCCTTTATGTTAGGATTTTCATGAGAATTGCACCATCTCTCATGAATTCTTGACGCAGTGATACTTCTTGCCATCATTTTTCATTCCTCGGTCCCGTGTTACCGCAACCGGAATGCCGGCAAGTGAACCATGATGTGCGAAATCAATACTCCTAGCAACCGTGTTGCTTGGTAGTTAATGGACACTAATATCATTCTTAGAATGTTGGTTATCGAAACACTATTCTAGGATTGATCGTGCTACCTTGTTCTTATTTCTGGTGCATTCTTCGATCTTTGAGTTAGGCTTGAATCCCTTGCTCTTTTGATCATATCATCTTGTCTGAAAAGCAAGATTGTTCTCGAGCTTAGTAACATATCAGCGGTTCGTGATTTTCCGATTATCTTCTCAGAAGTATCACCAGGTTTCCCCCTGACCGTTATGTTGAGCTCGCGGTCAAGTTGGTTTTCTTATAAACCACCCTTCTCCAAGAACCTGTGTAGGATATCCCTGAGCTAGTTGGTTGAGCTAGAGAACAACTTGGAGAGTTGGAAGATGAAAGCTTGTCCCGCTTAGTTCATCTCCAAAGGGATATCCTTGTGTGTTGTGTGTGTGTGTTGAATAAAGATGACATCTCCATCAATTGGTCCTCGTGATCAGTTGTTGGATCTATTGCCTTGTCAAAACTTTGACTTTAGTATGGGCTATCGTCATGTCAAATCAGAACCAACGATGTTCGTAATGTTTTCTTAATCATGCTTGATCCCTCGAGCACACACCATTACATCTTTTGGTCTGACCAATGCTATCACCGTGTTCACATGATGGTGGAAGTCCAGCGATATGGAAATTCTGATGAGTTGCTGTTGAGCCCATCAGGAGCATTTTGTCTCCCCCATGATTCATGTTGAACATCAACCTAGTGTTGAAAACTTTGTAAGCAACTCCTTCGTGTTCCGTTCATGAAGCTTATGCTTGAATGGAAGAAGTGACTTCCTCGAATTCTTGTGCATTTGGTGCAAGCTGCCGCCGTGAGTTCGTGAAAGATTGTTTTTGTTTCCTCTCGGATCATCCCAAGTTAGTCATGCATATGTGTGAAGTACTCTATGGTTTGATAGGTTAGCCGCCTCCATTCTGTATGTGTTCCTAGCACACCAAGCCACTGATTGATTTGTTCGAGGAGAAGAAGTTTCTTCTTAAGAGCTAGACTTACGCAAAGACTTCGATATCCTCGATGATGGTTCCCCACCTGAACTCGATAGTGTTTTATTATAAGACTACTACGTGGTCATGCTTGTCTTGGGTAGCGTATTCACAGGTTTGTAGCAGAACCAACTCATGTTTTGGAGCTTTCCATCGTAGTTCATTTCCCGAGAATCTCGCAACGTCATCTCATCGATTTGTGTTGCAAACTTTCTTTTTAGACATGCTGAGTCTGAAGTATCCTATCACCAATCGGATCCGAATCTCAGGCAGATATGATGGTTGGAACATTCCCAACAGTTGCATTTTGTTCCCAGCTTGCACCGCCATTGTGCCAATTCCCGTGGGCTGCCCTTCTCAGTAGTTGCTGCCTAGGATCATCTTCAAAAGTGGTCCTACCATGGGTCCCATCCATTTCCGATGATAAGCAAAATCATCCATCGCGTTGTCTTGAACAAGTTAGTCCAAATCATCCATTCGAATCCGGATATGCCATCCCTTGAACTCCGCCAAACGATCGATTGTGATTGTCTTAGGCTAGTATAAAGAGTTTCAATGATCTCTATATCAAAAGTAATTCTTTTTGCCACTTAAGGGAGTAATTCCACGAGTCACCTTCCCTGAGGTACTCCGTTATGGAATCATGACAAATTTCCCTTGCTACTTTGAAACCCTCGTCAACTCGTTCCTCCGTCCTTTTTAAGTCGTGTTTTGTCTCTCAGCTCAGGAGATGTTCAATGTCTTATTCCGTGAGTTGCTCGATCTTTAAGGAGATCGATTTCTATAGAGTTTCTCTCTGTCGTCATCGTGTTGGACAAAGATCTCGAAGGAAAAGATACCAAGATCATTATGTTAGGACAAATCAACATCTTCGATGAGGGTAGTTGGATCATGAAGATAGTGCTAGCTTTGTGTCCCCTCTGTCTTCTTACCTCACGTCTTGAATCTCGGGACGAGATTCTTGTTTAGTAGGGGTGAGTTGTCACAACCCTAGATTTTTGCTTTGTAATTAGTTGCATCAGTGAGTGGCATCCATGCATCATGTTTAAATTCCTTTTAAATGTGAATTGGGGAAAGTGGAAAGCCTCAGAGACCATTTATAAAAAATGATCAACATTAAAAATTGCTTCAAACAAACCCAAGAAAATGTTCCTATTAAGCTATAAAAATATTGGGAAGAAGTAAAACTCAAACCAATATTTTTGGAGTCTCAGGGATATTTATTTTGGACCTTTGAAATTAAATCAATAAGTATTTGACTTTTGGATTATATTCATTTTATATAGAATATATTTCAAAAGTACCTGAAATTATTTATGTGCCATTGGAAAAGTCCATAATGGCAACATACAGATATTCAGAAGGTTTTGCCATGCTTTGATTTACTTTGAATTTGAATCAGTGGCAAAATAATTAAAACAAAACAGAAAAACAGAAAATAGAAAAAGACAGAGCACTTACCTCCACAGCTCACCACTGTAGCAGCCCAACTGGGCAAAGCCAGGCGGCCCAGCCCACGTTGCCAGTCATCTCCTAGCTCCTGCCAGGAGGACGACGCCATGTCGACGCGCGCGCGCCCGAGCTCCACCTCCTGCTTCCACTGCTTCTGGAGCCAGCCCCGAGCGCCACGCGGTCTCCTGCTTCCCCCGCACCTCTCCCCACTCTCTCCGTGCTCTTTCCCATTCCCTGCCTCTCTCCCTCACGCACAGTCCGAGCGCTGCCGCTGTTGCCGACGAGATCCACCGCGGCCAACGCCTCTCCCTCGTCCTCCCGAGCAGCCTAGAAGCTCCGCCACTTCGTCCTCGACCCCCTCACCGAGCCACGCCCCGCCAGAAGCCCCGAACGTCCTCACTGGGCTCGTCTTCAACCTCCCGATAGCGAGATCGACTTCACCGCCCCGCCAACTGCAATCCTTCCCCGAGCCCGTTTCGACACCCTCTGCACTCGCCGTGAGCTCCTGCTCCTTCTCCCCCTCCTTGTTTGCTCTACTACACGCCGTAGCCGCCACACCGCGCTCGCCCGCACGCGCCGCCGCCTGAGCTCCTCGCTGCCGAGGCCACTTCCACCTAAGCTCGAAACCGAGCGCATCACCGCGCTCAGTGCATCACCACGGGTCCGTAGTGGCCACATGTTGCTCCTGCTGTGCCCTGTGGCGTCGAATCGTCGACGTCCAAACTCCGGCGCCGCTCTTCTCGTCAGTGCCGTCGACTCCAACCACCCCGCCCCCTCTCGTGTGTTTCCCTGGACGCGGCGCACGCCAAGCAGTCCATAGAGCCAAACCGCGGGTCGAGAGGACGTCGTACGGCGAATTCCGAGCGCCTCCGCCGCTCTGTGAGGTCGCCGGCGACAAGCCGCGGGTCAACTCCGACGGGGTTGACCCCGTTTTGACCAGGGTTTGACTTTCCCCTGACCCACCGACGTGTGGGTCCAGGCCCCCTGTTTAATTAGTGTTAGGTTTAGTTAGTGTTAATTAACTTAGTTAAGTAGATTAGACACTGACATGCGGGCCCAAGCTCTAATTAAACTTAGGTTAGTTAGGTAGTCACTGATGTGTGGACCCCACATGTCAGATTTGACCTCGACGGTGCCTCGTTGACCCGCTGACGTCATGATGATGTCAGGCTGACGCAGTATTTATTTTTTGGAATTTTAAATAAATCAGAAATGATTTATTAATTCAGAAAATGTCCTAAACTTCGAAAAATCATAGAAATTCAACCGTAACTCCAAATCAAATAATTTATATATGAAAAATGATCAGAAATATATGAAGAATCTTTTTATGCCATGATCATGCATGTCTGAACAAGTTACCCTCACTGAATAGGACAAATGATGATTAGGGCAATTTATGAAATCACATTTGGAGTTGGAATTCGATCTTGTTTGAGTTCCACTTCAATTAACTTGGCTAGATATTGCATTAGGTGAATTCAGTTCCTTAACATGACATGTCATTCATTTGATTGTGCATTGAAGTGAATGTTGTTTCTTTTGTGTTTGCCGGTGGTTGTTCCCTTTCTGTGGACGTATGTTCCAGTGATGTGATCGATGACACCGATGAAGAGCTATACTATCTTCGGAAGTGTCAGGCAAGCAAAACCCCCTTGTTCATTCCGTTACAATCCCACTCTCTCGCTCCTGCTCTCTTTTACAACATTAGGACAACAACGTTTCAACTGTTACATGCTGCGGTAGTAGAACCCCTTTCCTCTGCATGACCTGTCATTGCCATAGTAAATAGATGAAACCCTCCAGCATGAGTAGGAGTTGTTTGAGACCTGATGTGCCTACTCATTCATGCTTGTTTGTCATGCCTGCTATTGCTTAGAGTTGTGTCAGGTCTGATTAATCGGGGATGAATTGGAAAGTTGTGAACATGTCCTACTATTGAGAGCTAAGTGTGTGAACACGATTTGGTAAAGGTAGCGGTGAGAGGCCATGTAGGAGTACATGGTGGGTTGTCTCATTGCAGCCATCCTCAGGAACTGAGTTCTGTGTTTGTGATCCATGAACAGTTACTACCACACATTGGGCTCCGGGCGCTCCAAGCTCTCTCGACTTATTAATCAACTCGATCTCTGTCGAGGAGTTGCAACTAGTTTCTGGTGTTTGTAGGTAGTGTTAGTAGTCTACCAAGTGGCACCCAGTGCAGGTGGGCTTGGGACAGACTAGGCACAATGGCCCGGTGTACCAAGTGGCACCCGGATGGTGGGCTTGGGAACCCTGTACACAACGTTTGGGGCCGTGAGCGACACCCCGGCTGGATCTCCTTGCGGAGGGAACCCGAATAGGCAATAAACCTGGACGAGAGACTTGTCTGATTAGTCAGGTCATGGCCGACTCCCTCACCAGGTTTCTGCTTGAAGGTTGCCGAGATACACGACGTGTACATGGTGGTAAGTGGCGAGAGCGTGTGTGAAGAAGTACACCCCTGCAGGGTTATCATTATCTATTCGAATAGCCGGATTCCTCGGATATGGAAACTTGGACCCCTTGCATAGTTCATAGACAAGTGAAAGTGGATACTATAAAATGCGCAAGATAAGCGTGAGTGCTATGGATGGTGTTCTCGTAGGGAGACGAGAGCGAATCCATAGTTGTGTATTGATATGGCGAATATGTGGACTCGTGTGCGCCACCGCAAAAGAGTTACTTGCAGTCGTAGTTCAGGATAGCCACCGAGTCAAAGCTGGCTTGCTGCAGTTAAACCCCACCATCCCTTTGTTGATAATGATACATATGTGGTTAGTTCTGATGTAAGTCTTGCTGAGTACATTTGTACTCACGTTTGCTTAATTACGTTTTTGCAGAGAAACTTCTAGTCTCACTAGTAGTTCCGCATGGACTTCGATGTTTAGCTCGTTACCTCAGCTACGATCTTGTACCCTTGGGAGTGTCTTGTAGATAGTCAGGCTTCTCAGCCTTCTTCATTTGTAGTTGTCTTTACTCAGACAAGTTAAGCTTCCGCATGTGATTGTTGATTGTATGCTCTGTATGTTGGGTCATGAGACCCATGTTTGTAATATCTCGCTCCTCGGAGCCTAATGAATAAATACTTTGAGTCGTAGAGTTTTGTTGTGATGCCATGTTGTATTTACACATATCGAGCATATTGTGTGTATGATTGAAATGCTTGGTATGTGTGGGATCCGACAACCTAGTTGTTTATCCTTGGTAGCCTCTCCTATGGGGAAATGTAGTCTTGTGCTTCCATGAGCCATAGTAGTCCGCTACAGCCCCGTTCACCGGAGTCCTGCTAGCCCAACACTACTGCTCCGGAACACTTAGACTAGTCGTCATGTGATTCACTTCATTCCTGTGTCTCTCCCTTCGGGGAAATGTCACGCGGTGACATCCGGAGTCCTGCTAGCCTGCTACAGCCCGGGTGCCCGGAGTCCTGTTAGCCCAGTTGCTATAGCCCAGAGTCACACGCTGCTGACCGACATGCTCGATATTGATTCATGTATGCCTGTCCTCGTAAGTTAGTGCCACTTTGGGTTCATGACTAGTCATGTCGGCCCAGGTTCTCTGTCATATGGATGCTAGCGACACTATCATATACATGAGCCAAAAGGCGCAAACGATCCCGGGCCATGGTAAGGAGACACTCGTGGGAATACCGTGCGTGAGGCCGCAAAGTGATATGAGGTGTTACATGCTAGATCGGTGTGACTTAGAATCGGGGTCCTGACAATATGATTAGTTCATTGTTCCTGATTCAGCCCATTATGAATGAAACATGTTTGCAATGACAATTAGAGATTATAGTTACTCATTCCATGCTTAATTAGCTTGGAGTTTATAATGGTTTACCTTGCGTGCCAACCTGAAAATTATAATGGTTGTGATGTAGTATGATAGGATGGTATCCTCATTTGAATGATTCGAGTGGCTTGACTTGGCACATGTTCACGCATGTAGTTGAAGAAAAATCAACATAGCCTCGACGATATTTGTGTTCATGGTGATTTATATGCTACTCATGCTTGCATTTAGTGTTGGTTAATCCCAATGCATGTTCATGACTGTTGCCGCTCTCTAGTTGGTCGCTTCCCAGTCTTTTCCTAGCCTTCACTTGTACTAAGCGGGAATAATGCTTGTGCATCCACTTCCATAAACCCGAAGTTATTCCATATGAGCCCACCATACCTTCCTATATTTGATAGTTACCTGCCGTTCCAAGTAAATTTGCAAGTGCCAAACTCTAAACCTTCAAATGATAATCAATTTTGTATGCTTGAATTGCTCATGTAGCAACTAGGGTTGTCAATATCTTCCATCCTAGGTGGGTTATTCTCACGATGAGTGGACTCCACTCATCATTCACGAGAAAATGGCTGGTAACCGGGATGCGTAGTCCCATGCTCAAATCAAATCAAAATAATTGCAAACAAAACTCCCCCAGGACTATTGTTAGTTCGATGTTATCCGTTGTTTAGGACCAGCCATGGAATGTGCTTGTTGGTGGTGGGGGAGTATAAATTTTACCATTCTGTTTGGGAACCGCCTATAGTGTATGTAGCATGGAAGATACAGAGATCTATTGGTTGTTATGTTGACAATGAAAGCATGCCGCTCAAAATATTATTCCTCTCTATTTAAAAACTCGAGCTCCCTCTGCAATTCCCTGCTTCCCTCTGCGAAGGGCCTATCTATTTACTTTTATTGCTGAGTCATCATCCTCTTATAAAAAGCACCAGTTAGAGGGCACCACTGTCATTCACATTGTTATTAATTTATATACTGTATGACTGTGACTGGATCTCTTTTACCATGAATTACAATGTCTAGTCAGTCCTTGATCTTCAGGGGTGCTCTGCATTTATGTTTTGCGGTCTCGGAAAGGGCTAGTGAGATACCATCTTGTTATATCATATCGTGATTGTTTTGAGAAAGTGTTGTCATCCGAGATTACTTACTATTGCTCGCTAGTTGATTATGCCATTGATATGAGTAAATGTGAGACCTAAATGCTATTGTGAATATTGCTGAAAACTTGAATGCTGGCTTTATATATTTGCAACAACAAGATCAAACAAAGTTTGTAAAAGTTTTTATTTATCCTTTCAATTTGTCAACTGAATTGCTTGAGGACAATCAATGGGTTAAGCTCGGGGAAGTTGATACGTATGCATCGTATCTACTTTTCCAAACTCTTTTGCCCTTGTTCTGGACTCTAATTTGCATGATTTCAATGGAACAAACCCAGACTGACGCTGTTTTTAGCAGAATTGCCATGGTGTTATTTTTGTGCAGAAATAAAAGTTCTCGGAATGACCTGAAATTTCACGGAGATTAGTTTTGGAATAAATAAAAAATATTGGCGAAAGAATGAACCGAAGGGGGCCCACACCCTAGCCACAAGGGTGGGCGGCGCACCCTCTGTCCTTTTGGGCCCCCTGGACCACCACCGACCTCAACTCCAACTCCATATATTCACGTTCAGGGAAAAAAATTGGAGAGAAGGATTCATCGTGTTTTATGATACGGAGTCACCCCCAAGCCTTGTTCTTCCTCGAGAGGGCAGATCTGGAGTCCGTTCAGGGCTCCGGAAAGGGGAAATCGTCGCCATCGTCATCATCAACCATCCTCCATCAGCAATTTCACAATGCTCACTACCATGCCAAGTAATCCCATCATTAGTTTGCTGGATGGTGATGGGTTGGATGGGATTTACCATGTACTCCCTCCGTCTCACAATGTAAGAGCGTTTTTGGTACTAGTGTAGTGTCAAAAACGTTCTTATATTATGGGACGAAGGGAGTAATTGAGTTAGTTTTGTTAGGGTTTGATCACTAGTATCGACTATGTTCTAAGATAGATGTTGCTATGAATTTGCTATGCCAATTGCTTGTCACTAGGGCCCGAGTGCCATGATTTTAGATCTGAACCTATTATGTTTTCATGAATATATTTGTGTTCTTGATACTATCTTGCATGTTATAGTCACCTTACGTGTTATGATCCGGCAACCATGGAATGACAATAGTCGGGACACTTCCCGGTGATGACCGTAGTTTGGGGAGATCATGTATTCACTAAGTGCTAATGCTTTGGTCCAGTTCTCTATTAAAAGGGGGCCTTAATATCCCTTAGTTTCCAATAGGACCCCACTACCACGGGAGGGTAGGAAAAAAATATATGTCATGCAAGTTCTTTTCCATATGCACGTATGACTGTATTCGGAATACATGTCTGCATTATATTCATGAATTGGAGCTAGTTCTGTTGCATGATGAATGTCATCCAACATAATTATCCATCATTGATCCATTGCCTACGAGTTTGTTTCATATTGATCTTTGCTAAGTTACTTTTCCGTTGCCACTGTCACGATTGCTACAAAACTGCTACTGTTACTTTTGCCACAATTACCGTTACTTCCATACTACTTTGCTACTAAATATTTTGCTGCAGATATTGAGTCTTCCAGGCGTGGCTGAATTGACAACTCAGCTGCTAATACTTGAGAATATTCTTTGGCTCCCCTTGTGTCGAATCAATAAATTTGGGTTGAATACTCTACCCTCAAAAATTGTTGCGATCCCCTATACTTGTGGGTTATCAATATACCAAAGCTTCTTACCAATGGTGTATCCATCATATGTGGAGATGAAGGAGCACACAAAGAACTACGCAGAATGGCTGAAGAATCGTTTGGCACAAGGATCCATCGATGACATTGCTACGTGGTTGGCCCGAAAGCCATCACCTACGGTGTTGACGTACCAATCATATGACATAAATGGCTACATGTTTTAAACTGAGGAACGTGATGAGAAGACCTCATATCAGAACTGCTCTGTTCGAATAGAATGCATGACTATAAATGAAGCTGATAAAAGGGTATACTATCGAACCATCAAAGAGATTTGCGAGCTTAACTATGTGAAAATCTAGATGGCATTTTTCAGGTGCGCATGGATCCCTCTTGGTCAAGTAAAGGTTGATGATTACATGAAGACCTGTGTTAACAAGACAACGATGGCATATCACGCGGACCCGTTCTTTCTTGCCAGTGATGCTACCCAGATTTTCTATGCGGAAGACACCTTGCATAAGAGCTGCCATGCAGTGATGCATGGGAAGAGGAGGGTACTGGGTGTCGAGGATGTTGCCGATGAGGACGAGTACGATGAATTTTCTGAGTTTCCAGCCAAGGGATCACGCACCCCTCTAACAAAGAAGCGTGAAATCATTAGAAAATCCAAGTTCATTCGGGGTCAACGTAATGATCCCAGTTCCCCCATGTACATGGGAGTTAAGCAGTAAGACTAGTATTTATGCCTACGCTGCAACTTAATTCGTTCAATTTAGAACCATCGCGTGTACTGAATTTGTGAGTTATGCCCAGTTTTCTATTTATGTAAGAACCATTATATATGTTGACCATGATATGCTGTCAACTTAGACAATAAATATGAACTGCTTATTATTATTATTATTATTATTATTATTATTATACCATAGAGGTAGCACACTCAATTGATCTCACTCCAGTATGTATGAACAGAAGATATGCAATCTGGTTTGCAAATAGCACATGGTTCATTCTTGAAAGCCGTGTGTCGACCAAACTGCACGCGCAATCTGAGTCGTGCGCTCTGATTGGCCAGAACCCAAACCCCACGGATCGTACGTCTACACCCTTGGATGCTCCCAGATCAAACGACAATCCTCATCCCTTTTGATAGCAAATGCAGTTCCGGTTGTAATTTTATTTTTATGCACAAAATGCACGTTAAACTCAAAAAATGTCTTAAATATAGCTAACGATACCTGAAATGCACCAGAAAATCAAACCCGTGGTATAATGGTGATTATGTACCATGGAAATTTTTATGAGGGCAAATGATGAAGTCACCAGCCACTGGAGCTTGAATTGACACGTCTCCTTTTGGAAACCATGACCCTTCATGTGAGATGCTCTGGTTTGGAAGGAGCGATCATCAAAACTTGTGACAAACTTTACCAATTCTTTTCCATGGGGTCATGAGAGCACGCCACAGGCAGACATTGATTTTGATGATGTCCAGACTCCATCTAAATTTCCTGTAATTAAAATACCAACTAGGCCTACGCCAGTGGCCGCACCTTGTGGCTGAAACGTTTGAAACTTCTCCCCGCTTCTCGGACAAACGGATGAAAACTCGCAAAGCGATGCATAAATGATTTATACACCTTCTTTGCTATGGCTGGCCATAGTGGGGGTATCATATCCAGTATCATGCACTCAGGAATAGCAAATATGATGATCTAGCAAGGAATTAAAGATGGGAGAGTGGGTTAGAGTAAGATAAGTAGATATCGTAACATAATAAATGGTATACTACTTTGTGTCATGCATGGCCATAAATACGGTCATCTATGATACTACTCACTATGAAGGTAGTATCATACACTAGTATCAAATGCAAGATACTAGTGTATGATACTCCCCACTATAAGGCTGGCCATAGTGGTGGTATAATGCCGGTATCATGCACTCGAAAATAGCAAATATGCTGACGTGGCAAAGAATTAAAGAACATAGAGAGGGTTAGAGTAACATAGGTAGATACCATATCATGTTAAATGCGATGCTAATTTGTGTCATGCATGGTAATAAAAATGATCATCTATGATACTACTCTATGATACTATGCACTATAAAGATAGTATCATACACTAGTATCATATGCATGATACTAGTATATATGAGTAGCCTAAGTAGCCTACTAACACCCACATGTAGTTGTAGTAGGGTTTTGACTTTATCTGCACTAAATGCAAGGTAAGTGCAAAAAATGATTTAAACATAGCATACGAGACCTGAAATGGGCCAGAAAATCAAACCGAGGGTATATCCGTGATTGTTTACCATGATTTTCCTCCGAGGGGAAACAATGTAGTCACTGACGATTTGTGTCCGAAGTGCCACTTCTCCTTTTGGAAACTGGTATCCTTCTTGTGAGATGCTCCGATATCGAAGGTGTGAGCACCAAAACTTGTGCCAAAATTTACCAATTTTTTCCCATGCAATCGTGAGAGCACGCCATAGTGACACAATGATTTTCGTTATTTTTGAAATCTATATGCATTTCCTGTAATTAAAATACCAACAAGGCCTACGCCTATGGCCGCACCTGTGGCGACCCGACCCGAATGGATCAAGTCTACTGTGCTCGGGTGTCATCCCTGGATCAGTAATGCTGACACCACACAGTACATCGAAGGATTTATAGCAGAGTGGCAATCACACACTTATTACAACGTTGTCTCAAAGAGAACTTATTACAATAAAAATGGCTTAAGGCCATCTAATGTCGATAACAGCGGAAGACTTGGAAGATAAATGGGTCCATCAACTCCAACGGCATCACTGAGTATAGGACCACAACCTAAAACACCTCAATCGTCGTCTGAAAAGTCTGCAACATGAGAAGTTGCAGCCCGAAAACGGGTCAGCACATGGAATATGCTGGCAAAGTAACACATAGAGAGTAATGGAATGAAACAGCTATACTATATGCATATATGGCTGGTGGATAGCTCTATGGTTACAGTTTTGTGTAAAGCCAGTTTTTCCCTACTGCAAAGGATTAAATTTATTTAACTATCATGGTGGTTGTTAAACATTGAGAATGGTTGACAGCATTCTCAATCCCAATGAAAAATAATTAAAACCCAACAACATTAATTAGAAGTAACATGTTGAGATTCACATGATATTCAAGTACTAGATACTCAAGTTGTCCATAACCGGGGACACGGCTAATCATGATTAGTTTGTACACTCTGCAGAGGTTTGCGCACTTTTCCCCACAAGACTCGATCGCCTCCGTTTGTTTTCTCGCACTACATGGTGTTTGAGAAACGGATGACCGAGACATAGTCTTTCAGAAGCGCTAGCACCTTACATGTGGGGTAGACCGTACCACCTACAACCCCTACATCTGCTAGTCCATCCCGTAAGAGTTCGCACAACTTAGTCAACTACGCCAGAGCCCATAGTAGCATGTGGCTGCACACGGAAGTTTCTAGCATGAATTATCTTATGATCCCTTTGGGCCTGGGTGGCGGTCCAAAAAAAAACAGGCAAGTCCTGATAGACATCAGGTGCCTCAATCCACCCAGATGTGTGTTTAAGTTGCCACCTTAGATAAACCATTAAAATTATCAACTCACATCTGTCATGGATATCACTCATCCAATCCACGTCTACTAGCATAGCATGGCATAATAAGCAAACATAGAAGTAACTCCCAAAGGTTTCATAATAGACAGGTAATAGGTACTACCTCATCTACTTCCCATCCCACAATTTAATTAGATCCTAATCATGCAATGTGAGAGGATTGATCTAATGCAATAAAACATGGGTTGTAGAAAAGGTATGATCAAAGTGTTACTTGCCTTGCTGATGATCCGCGAGACCTAGGTTTCGAAGTAACAAGCGGCGCAATCCGGGTAATCTATCGCAGACAAACAACAAGCATACAATAAGTACTCATCTAATGCATAGGTAAAACTCGAACAAGAGATCAAACCAGGTAGTTCAACTTAAGAACTCCGGTTGCAAAGAAAGAACGAACCGAACAAAGAAACGGAAAAACAAACGGCGGAAGAAAACATCTCGGTTCTAGCAAGTTGAAACTAGGTCAAATTTTACCGGGGCAAAACCTTGTTTAAGTTGATTAGATGGAACGACGGTTTCGAAACGAAACTCCAGGCGCTTGAATCACCCGATTCCGATAAACGAGCGAGAAGATAAACTAGAACGAAGATCGGATCTGAGATCGCGATCGCGGAATAACTCCGACGAGAAGAAAAATGAAGAACGGTTAAACGAACAGACGTTCGTTAACCTAGAAGAATCCGGTGATCACGTTCGTTAGGACGAACGGTCCGGTGAACGGTCTAAAGGCAACTAAATCGGAAAAGAAAACGAATCCGATCTAGGGTTTCGGAGAAGAAAACCGAACGAAAAACCGATCTAGAAAACCGGAACGGTTTAGAGAAGAACCGGAAAGAAAACGAATCGGAAGAGAAGAAAAGAATCAGAACGATTATAAGAAAACGATCCAAGGAAAAGAGACGCGGGGCAACCTCCGGCGAGGTATCCGGCGAGGGCTCCGGCGGCATCGGCGTAGGGCGGCGGCGTGGGCACAAGGTGCGGCGGCGCGGGTGTGGGGTGGCGCGGCGGCGGTGTAGGGCGCGGCGTGGGGTGCGGTGGAGGGCTTGGGGTTTGGTTTGATGGGCTTAGAGGGGGGGGTGTTGGGGTATTTATATTGGGGAGGGGAGGGGGTTTCTTGGGGTAGGGGACAAGAAATAGACTAGGAATAGGAAAAGGAAAACGAAACAAAGGAAAAAAAGGGGGGCTACCCTAGCCGGACTCGGCTAGCAAGAGGCGGCGGCGGCGGGCTGCGCCTGCCTGGCGCTGGCGCGCAGCGCGCAGGGGCTGGGGCGGCGGCTGGCCTGGGCCTTGGCCCGGCTGGCCTGGCGGGAGTCTCTTTTTTTTTTAAAACGGTTTCGCGCGTAGAAAAACACAGAAAAGAAAATCTAAACGAACTACAAAAATTCTAAAGTAAATTTTCTCCGATTCCTAAAAATGAGCCAAACAAAATGAACTTTTCTCCGGACCTAAAATGCAATTTTCGAAAACGCGCATTTTTCCCTATCCAAATAAAATGCAAATAAAACTCCGGCAAAACCAAAACTTGATCTATTTATTAAATCTTCATTTTTCCTCAATTTGGGAAAGTCATATTATTCCCTCTCTCATATATTTTTTTTTGATATCGGAAAAAATAATTGAAGATGAAATAAATAAATCAAATGATCCTCTTTTCAAATTCGAGAAGACTCTCAAATATGAAAATAACGAAATCTCCAACTCTCTCCGAAGGTCCTTGAGTTGCGTGAAATTTCTAGGATCAACCAAAATGCATGAAAATATGATATGCATGATGATCTAGTGTATAACATACCAAATTGCAAATTTTGGGATGTTACAAACCTACCCCCCTTAAGATGAATCTCGCCCTCGAGATTCGGGTTGGCTAGAAAATAGGTGAGGGTGGTCCTTGAGCAAATCTTCTTCTCTCTCCCAGGTGGCTTCATCCTCTGAGTGGTGGTTCCACTGAACTTTGCAAAACTTGATAACCTTGCTGCGAGTAACTCTGCTGGCAAACTCGAGAATCTTGACTGGCTTCTCCTCATATGTTAAGTCATCCTTCAACTGAATCGCTTCAAGCGGTACGGTATCTCTTAGTGGTACCTCCGCCATCTCGGCGTGACATTTCTTCAGCTGAGAAACATGGAATACATCATGAACTCCTGACAGTCCCTCTGGTAATTCCAACTTATAAGCGACTTCTCCCATACGTTGCAAGATCTTATATGGTCCAGCAAAACGCGGTGCTAGTTTTCCCTTAACTCCAAAGCGCTTAACTCCTCGAAGTGGGGATACTCGAAGGTAAACTCTGTCTTCGGTTTCGTAAACTGTCTCCTTGCGTTTAGAATCTGCGTAGCTCTTCTGCCTGGACTGGGCTACCTTGAGCCTATCGCGAATCAACTTAACTTTCCGTTCAGACTCCTTAATCAAATCTGGTCCAAAGAATTGACGGTCTCTAACTTCGTCCCATGACAACGGTGTCCTGCACCTCCTTCCGTATAAAGCTTCGAAAGGTGCCATCTTCAAACTGGTTTGGTAACTGTTGTTATAAGAAAACTCCGCATACGGCAAGTTATCGTCCCAACTAGATCCATAATCTAGCGCACAAGCTCTCAGCATATCTTCCAAAATCTGATTGACTCTCTCGGTCTGTCCATCCGTCTGCGGGTGAAAAGTTGTGCTGAACTCTAGTCTGGTTCCTAAAGTTTCATGCAACTGATTCCAAAACTTTGAGGTAAATTGGGTTCCTCTATCTGATACGATACTCCTCGGAACTCCATGCAAACAAATGATCCTAGTCATGTATATCTTTGCCAACTTAGCACTGGTGTAAGTGGTCTTTACTGGAATAAAATGTGCTACCTTCGTCAAACGATCAACTACTACCCATATCGAGTCATAGCCTGCTTTCGTCCTGGGTAGTCCTGTGATAAAATCCATGCCTATCTTATCCCACTTCCGTTCGGGTATCGGCAATGGTTATAACAATCCTGCTGGCTTTTGATGCTCTGCCTTTACTCTCTGACATACATCACAAACTGCTAGATATGCTGCAATATCCTTCTTCATTCCGGTCCACCAGAATGTTTTCTTCAAATCCAAATACATCTTGGTATTCCCTGGGTGAATAGAATACGGTGAATCATGTGCCTCTTGCAAAATCAAGTTCCTGATCTCCGGGTCATTTGGCACATAAACACGGTCCTCAAACCATAAGGTATCATGCTCATCCTCACGAAATCCCTTTGCTTTTCCTTCGCTCAATTTCTCTTTTATAGCAGCAATCTCCTTGTCAGATTTCTGAGCTTCTCTGATTTTATCCATCAATGTTGACTGAATCTCCAAGGCTGCTACATAGCCTCTCGGAACTATTTCCAAACATAGCTCACGAAGGTTTTCTGCTAACTCCTTGGGTATTTTCCCCGTCATTAGAGTATTGACATGGCTCTTACGGCTCAATGCGTCAGCTACTACATTAGCTTTTCCGGGATGGTAATGCAATCTCATGTCATAATCCTTGATGAGCTCCAACAATCTCCTTTGTCTGAGGTTCAACTCCTTCTGCGTGAAAATGTACTTCAAACTCTTGTGATCCGTGTACACCACACAATGATTTCCAATGAGAAAATGTCTCCATGTCTTCAATGCATGCACTACGGCTGCTAACTCCAAATCATGCGTGGCATAATTCAACTCATGAGGCTTCAGTTGTCGTGAAGCATACGAAACAACTCTCCCTTCCTGCATAAGCACTGCTCCAAGTCCTCGACGTGAAGCGTCGCAGTACACCTCATAATCCTTGGTCTGATCTGGCAAAATCAATACTGGTGAGGTAACCAAGCGTTTCTTCAATTCCTGGAAACTAGCCTCACACTCCTCAGTCCATTTGAACTTAGTATCCTTCTTCAACAATTCAGTCATAGGCTTTGCAATCTTTGAGAAATTATCAATGAATCTCCGGTAGTATCCTGCGAGTCCAAGAAAACTCCGGATCTCTCCAACTGTCATTGGTGATTCCCATTCGGTTACGGTCTCAACCTTTGTGGGGTCAACTGCTATACCTTCTCCGGATATAACGTGTCCGAGGAATCCAACTTCCGTCAACCAAAACTCACATTTGCTGAATTTGGCGTATAATTGATGTTCCCTTAGTTTCTCCAAAACCAAACACAAATGTTCCTTATGCTCCTCTTCATTCTTTGAATAAACCAGGATGTCATCAATGAACACTACGAGGAACTTATCCAAAAACTCCATAAACACTTTGTTCATCAGGTTCATAAAATAGGCAGGTGCGTTAGTCAATCCAAATGACATAACGGTATACTCATATAGTCCATATCTTGTGGTGAATGCTGTCTTAGGTATGTCCTGCTCTCGAATCTTCAACTGATGGTACCCTGATCGCAAATCGATCTTGGAAAACACTTTAGCTCCTTGCAACCGATCAAACAGATCGTTGATCATTGGCAGTGGGTACTTGTTCTTGATGGTTACTTCATTCAATCCCCGATAATCTACAACCATCCTTAATGATCCATCCTTCTTTTCCACTAGAAGTACGGGTGATCCCCAAGGCGAAGAACTTGGGCGAATGTAACCTTTATCCAATAACTCCTTAATCTGATTCTTAATTTCCACCAAATCCTTTGCTGGCATCCGGTATGGTCTCTTTGATATTGGGCCTGTACCTGGCAATAACTCAATAAAAAACTCGATGTCTCTATCCGGTGGCATGCCTGGTAATTCCTCAGGAAATACATCAGGAAAATCCTTTACCACTGGTACTTCTTCTTACACGACTCCTGTTAGGCAATTCACTTGTGTCCTTTTTGGTACATGCCGGGATACATACTTGATCCTTCTTCCTTCTGGTGAGGTAAGCAAAATTGACTTACTAGCACACTCAATATTCCCTTCATACTTTGATAACCAATCCATGCCTAATATCACATCCAATCCTTGAGATTCCAATACTATTAGGTCTGAGGGAAACACATAGTTACCAATCCTTAATGGTAACCGATCACACCATCGTTTAGCCATATACTCCGCTCCTGGTGAGCTTACTAACATGGGTGACCTAAGGGCTTGGGTTGGCAGGTTATATTTATCCACAAATCCCCTTGATATGTATGAATGCGATGCACCAGTGTCAAAAAGAACAAGTGCGGTAAATGACTTAACCAAAAACTTACCGATTACTGCATCGGGCTGATCTTCAACCTCCTCCACATTAATGTGGTTCACCTGTCCCCTATTGAAAGGGTTCGGCTTCTTCCCAGAGCTTCCATTGCCATTTCCATTCTGGCCTTCGGGACATTCATTGGCATAATGTCCGGTCTTCGAACACTTATAGCAAGTGACGTGGCTCAAATCCTTCTTGGCTGGGGTTGATGGGGTGGTCCGGTTCTGGCCGTTGCTTCCTCCATTCCCATTACCATTCTTGTGGCCATTATGGTTGTGCGAGCTACCTCCTCCATGGGTGTGCTGAAACTGAAATCCTGGTTTAGGGGCAAAACGGGGCTTCTGCTGGGCTCCAGGGTTATACTTCCCCTGTCCATATTTCCTCTTGCGGTTCTCAATCTGCTGTTGCTTCCCTTCAATCATGATGGCACGATCTACCAACTCCTGGTAGTTGTTGAAACTTGCTACCATCAACTGTATGCTTAGTTCATCATTCAATCCTTCCAAAAACTTCTCCTGCTTAGCTGCATCCGTAGCAACGTCATCTGGGGCATAACGTGCTAACTTGCTGAAGTCATCAATGTACTGGCCAACTGTCCTTCCTCCTTGGCGTAAGTTGCGAAACTCACGCTTCTTTATGGCCATAGCTCCTGCTGAAACATGGGCAGTGCAGAAAGCTTGCTAAAACTGATCCCATGTGACAGTGTCAACTGGGTAAGTGGCTGTGAAATTCTCCCACCATGCTGCCGCGGGTCCGTCAAGCTGATGTGCGGCAAACTTCACTTTCTCACCATCCGTGCATCCTGCAGTGGTCAACTCCCTTCCTATCTTGCGGAGCCAATCGTCTGCTACTATCGGCTCGGTGCTACTGGAAAACACCGGCGGATTCAGCCTAAGGAAACGGGCTAAGTGGTCAACAGGTGGTGGTGGTGGTGGGTTGTTGTTGTTGTTCTGCTAGTTCTGGACTAACATCTGCATCAATTGATTTTGCTGCTGGATCAATTGAGTGAGCTCCGGTGGGAATCCATTATCACGTCTCGGAGGCATCTGAGGGTTTAGAAAAGATGAGATATAAGAATAGAGTGAGGTCTAAAGGGAAAACACTACCCCAATGCACATGAGCAAATGCACACAAAATCACTTCAATCAATCAAACAAGGGCTTACAATCGGTCTAAAACTATCGCAAAAGTGCTCGACTATAATGTTTACATGGGGGAATACTACTACTATCTGGTGGTCATCTAGAAATTTGAACCGGTGGAAGACTCCATGATATCTGCTCCAGCTTCGTCTTCAAAGTCGGGTTCACTTGGATCCGAATCGGTGTCGTCGATGATGATGTAGTTGTCCGGACATGCGACGTACATGTCTTCCTTCCTGGATGCTAACTTCCCCTTGAGTTCTTCAATCTCCTGCTTTAGATCGCCATTGTGACTTGCTAGAGCTACGATCTCGTCCATGTAGTCCTTGCCTGTAGACTTTAGTTCTCCTTCTAGCTCGATGATCCTTGCCTTCGCATTCTTCAAATCTATCATATCATTGCACATCTGGTTCTCGTGGCGTCGAATGTGCTGGTTTAACTCCTGGATGAAAGATGCAATAGATCTATCCTTCTTGGTGCTGACTAACTCCCATTGTTCATCTCGGCGTCCGCAAATATGGTAGATAGTGTCCTTGAGGTCTTCTTGATAAACTTCTCCAATGCGTCCTATGGTGATATGAGCTGCCATGCTCCTTCCCAGACTCCAGGTTGGTGCATTGAAAACACTATCTATAGGCTTCGTGATTGGCGCGAATGTCCTTCCCAGAATGTGAGCTTGAATCTCTAGCGCTCCTCTTCAGGCAGAGTGGCGTTGAAGGTTCCCGTGAAGCTTGGTAATCCAATGTTCAGGTACTTGGTGACTTCCTTCAGGTGAAATCCAAATGGTGTGCCTTCATCCGGTTGAGCATACTTAATCTTCACGTTCGTCATCCTAAAAGAGTAGAAAAGATGAGGAGTTAGAAAATGAGAAGAGAATAGTGATCTATGGCTTTAACTTAGTGGTCGTGTCCTACAGTCAGCGTGTGCTCTGATACCATCTCTCTGTGGCGACCCGACCCGAATGGATCAAGTCTACTGAGCTCGGGTGTCATCCCTGGATCAGTAATGCTGACACCACACAGTACATCGAAGGATTTATAGCAGAGTGGCAATCACACACTTATTACAACGTTGTCTCAAAGAGAACTTATTACAATAAAAATGGCTTAAGGCCATCTAATGTCGATAACAGCGGAAGACTTGGAAGATAAATGGGTCCATCAACTCCAACGACATCATTGAGTATAGGAGCACAACCTAAAACACCTCAATCGTCGTCTGAAAAGTCTGCAACATGAGAAGTTGCATCCCGAAAACGGGTCAGCACATGGAATATGCTGGCAAAGTAACACATAGAGAGTAATGGAATGAAACAGCTATACTATATGCATATATGGCTGGTGGATAGCTCTATGGTTACAGTTTTGCGTAAAGCCAGTTTTTCCCTACTGCAAAGGAATAAATTTATTTAACTATCATGGTGGTTGTTAAACATTGAGAATGGTTGATAGCATTCTCAATCCCAATTAAAAATAATTAAAACCCAACAACATTAATTAGAAGTAACATGTTGAGATTCACATTATATTCAAGTACTAGATACTCAAGTTGTCCATAACCGGGGACACGGCTAATCATGATTAGTTTGTACACTCTGCAGAGGTTTGCGCACTTTTCCCCACAAGACTCGATCGCCTCCGTTTGTTTTCTTGCACTACATGGTGTTTGAGAAACGGATGACCGAGACATAGTCTTTCAGAAGCGCTAGCACCTTACATGTGGGGTAGACCGTACCACCTACAACCCCTACATCTGCTAGTCCACCCCGTAAGAGTTCACACAACTTAGTCAACTACGCCAGAGCCCATAGTAGCATGTGGCTGCACACCGAAGTTTCTAGCATGAATTATCTTATGATCCCTTTGGGCCTGGGTGGCGGTCCAAAAAAAACAGGCAAGTCCTGATAGACATCAGGTGCCTCAATCCACCCAGATGTGTGTTTAAGTTGCCACCTTAGAAAACCATTAAAATTATCAACTCACATCTGTCATGGATATCACTCACCCAATCCACGTCTACTAGCATAGCATGGCATAATAAGCAAACGTAGAAGTAACTCCCAAAGGTTTCATAATAGACAGGTAATAGGTACTACCTCATCTACTTCCCATCACACAATTTAATTAGATCCTAATCATGCAATGTGAGAGGATTGATCTATTGCAATAAAAAGTGGGTTGTAGAAAAGGTATGATCAAAGTGTTACTTGCCTTGCTGATGATCCGCGAGACCTAGGGTTTCGAAGTAACAAGCGGCGCAATCCGGGTAATCTATCGCAGACAAACAACAAGCATACAATAAGTACTCATCTAATGCACAGGTAAAACTCGAACAAGAGATCGAACCAGGTAGTTCAACTTAAGAACTCCGGTTGCAAAGAAAGAACGAACCGAACAAAGAAACAGAAAAACAAACGGCGGAAGAAAACAGCTCGGTTCTAGCAAGTTGAAACTAGGTCAAATTTTACCGGGGCAAAAACTTGTTTAAGTTGATTAGACGGAACGGCGGTTTCGAAACGAAACTCCAGGCGCTTGAATCACCTGATTCCGATAAACGAGCGAGAAGATAAACTAGAACGAAGATCGGATCTGAGATCTCGATCGCGGAATAACTCCGACGAGAAGAAAAACGAAGAACGGTTAAACAAACGGACGTTCGTTAACCTAGAAGAATCCGGTGATCACGTTCGTTAGGACGAACGGTCCGGCAAACGGTCTAAAGGCAACTAAATCAGAAAAGAAAACGAATCCGATCTAGGGTTTCGGAGAAGAAAACCAAACGAAAAACCGATCTAGAAAACCGGAACGGTTTAGAGAAGAACCGGAAAGAAAACGAATCGGAAGAGAAGAAAAGAATCGGAACGATTAGAAGAAAACGATCCGAGGAAAAGAGACGCGGGGCAACCTCCGGCGAGGTCTCCGGCGAGGGCTCCGGCGGCGTCGGCGTAGGGCGGCGGCGTGGGCAAGCTGCGGCGGCGGCGTGGGCACAAGGTGCGGCGGCGGCGTGTGTGGGGTGGCGCGGCGGCGGTGTAGGGCGCGGCGTGGGGTGCGTTGGAGGGCTTGGTGTTTGGTTTGATGGGTTTAGAGGGGGGGGGGTGTTGGGGTATTTATATTGGGGAGGGGAGGGGGTTTCTTGGGGTAGGGGACAAGAAATAGACTAGGAATAGGAAAACGAAAACAAAACAGAGGAAAAAAAGGGGGGGCTACCCTAGCTGGACTCGGCTAGCAAGAGGCGGCGGCGGCGGGCTGCGCCTGCCTGGCGCTGGCGCGCAGCGCGCAGGGGCTGGGGCAGCGGCTGGCCTGGGCCTTGGCCCGGCTAGCCTGGCGGGAGTCTCTTTTTAAAAAAAAAACGGTTTCGCGCGCAGAAAAACACAGAAAATAAAATCTAAACGAACTCCAAAAATTCTAAAGTAAATTTTCTCCGACTCCTAAAAATGAGCCGAACAAAATGAACTTTTCTCCGGGCCTAAAATGCAATTTTCGAAAACGCGCATTTTTCCCTATCCAAATAAAATGCAAATAAAACTCCGGCAAAACCAAAACTTGATCTATTTATTAAATCTTCATTTTTCCTTAATTTGGGAAAGTCATATTATTCCCTCTCTCATATATATATATATTTTTTGATATCGGAAAAAATAATTGAAGATGAAATAAATAAATCAAATGATCCTCTTTTCAAATTTGAGAAGACTCTCAAATATGAAAATAACGAAATCTCCAACTCTCTCCGAAGGTCCTTGAGTTGCGTGAAATTTCTAGGATCAACCAAAATGCATGAAAATATGATATGCATGATGATCTAGTGTATAACATACCAAATTGCAAAATTTGGGATGTTACAGCACCCTACGGCCGAACTGTTTGAATTTTTTTCCAATTTCTCAGACAATTAATGAAAACTCGCAAAGCGACACACAAATGATCTTGCTAACAACCACGCGTAGTTGCTACTATATATATATATTAAAAAAAAATGACTCAAATATAGCAAACGAGACCATAGGGCACAATCATGATTTCTTACCGTGGAAAAAATTGGAGGCGAAACGATGAACTCATGTTTTCATTCAAACAAAAACATGGTGTTAGTTCATGTAAATGTTTTCAAATAGCACACAGTTCACTCACGAAATCAATGTGCCTAATAAACCATGGCCAATGCCCCCTTTCCGCTCGCGCGATCTGAGTCGTGTGTTCTGATTGGCCAGAACCCAAACCCCATGAATCATACGTGTGCACCGTTGGATTCTCCTTGATCGAACGACAATCCTCATCCCTTTCAACATCACATGTAGTTCCGATTGTGATTTTATTTATATCCACAATTTCATGTTAAATTCAATAATGTTTTAAATATAGCAAACGATACCTGAAAATGTGTTAGAAAATCAAACCCGTGGTATAATGGTGATTGCGTACCGTGAATTTTTTTGTGAGGCCAAATGATGATGTCACCAGCCACTGGAGTTTGAATTGACACGTCTCCTTTTGGAAACCATGATCCTTCTTGTGACATGCTCCAGTTTGCATGGAGCGATCAACAAAACTTGTGCCAAACTTCACCAATTTTTTTCCACGGGGTCATGAGAGCATGGCACGGGCAGAAGCCGATTTTGATGATGTCTGGACTCCATCTGAATTCCCTGTAATTATAATACCAACTAGGCCTTCACCGGTGGCCGCACCTCGCGGCAGAAATGTTTGAAACTTGTCCCCGTTTTTTGGACAATGGATGAAAACTCGCAAAGAGACACACAAATGATTTGTACACCTTCTTTGCTAACTAACACCCAGATGTAGTTGTAGTATAGTTTTGATATTATCTGCACTAAATGCAAGGTGAGCGCAAAAATGACTTAAATATAGCAGACGACACCTGAAATGGGCCAGAAAATCAAACCTAGGGTATATATGTGATTGTTTACCATGAACAAAATTCGAGGCGGAATGATGTAGTCACCGACGATTGGAGTCCGAAGTGCCGCGTCTTCTTTTGGAAACTACGATCCTTCTTGTGAGATGCTACGATTTGGAAGGAGTGAGCATAAAAACTTGTGCTAAACTTTACCAAAATATTTCCGTGGGATACTGAGAGCACGCCATAGTGACACACCAATTTTCGTTATTTCCGGACTCTATATGCATTTCCTGCAATTGAAATACCAAGAAGGCCTACGCCTCTGGCCGCACCCTGCGGCTGAACTGTTTCATTTTTTCCCATTTCTTGAACAATGAATGAGAACTCCCAAAGTGACACACAAATGATCTAGCTATCACCCACGTGTAGTTGCGAGTATAGAAAATTACTCAAATATAGCAAACGATACCTCAAATGCACCAGAAAACCGAACCATAGGGTACAATGGTGATTTCTTACCGTGGAAAACAATTTGGAGGCGAAACGACAAACTCTTGTTTTCGTTCAAACAAAAATATGTTGTTAGTTCATGTAAATGTTTGCTAATACCACACAGTTCACTCACAAAAGCCGTGTGCCCACTAAACCGTGGCCGATGCCCCCTTGCTGCGCGCGTGATCTGACTCATGCGTTCTGATTGGCCAGAACCCAAACACCTCAGATCGTACGTCTGCACCATTGGATCCTCCCAGATCGAACGACAATCCTCATCCCTTTCGACATCAAATGCAGTCCAGCTAGGATTTGATTTATATGCCAAAATGCACGGTAAATGCCAAAAAAAGTCTTAATTATAGCACACGAAACCTAAAATGTGCCAGCAAATCAAACCTGTGGTATAATGGTGATTGCTTACCGTGGGAAAAAATTAGAGGTGAAACGATGAACTCACGTCTTCATTTCAAAATGAGCACGTCTTCATTTCAAACGAAATTAAGCTCTTTGTGCACACAAGCGCTTAGAGGCAACCGTTTGCATAGGCCTTTCCGCGCAGCGACCGGGGATATGTTTTCACCCTTTTCACCTAGGCCGCCAACATCCCCCCACCGCTCACCCGTATTTCACTCAATTAGTCCACCCAATCTCCATCGCCAGCTCCCCCTCCCCCAGATCCACAACAGAAACCTCTCTGGCGCTGTCGTGCTCACCCTGACCGTGTGCCCGCTCTTTGGCGTCAACCCTACCTCCGTTGCCGTTCCCAACAAGTGGCTTCCCAGTACTTGCCGTCTTCGTTTGCTTGCCAGCCACCCTCGAGCATATCGATCCTGTAACCCCCGCCTCTCTTGTGGTCCCGCCAGGTTTGCATTTAGAAACCTGTTAGTTACTGCTCTCCATCACAGTGAGGCAAATTTCCTCGCAATCCCTCTTCCTATTTCGTTCTGTATGTTCCCAAATTGGCAATAAAATAATGGACAACGTATATATGTTCATTATCTACCTTCCTAGCTAGTACATATAAGCTATATTTGTTCCAATAGGTTATTGCCGATTTACAGATCGTGGGCACCCGAGTCACACAAACTTAACAAATAAGCCGTACATTTTCTAAATTATTGCATGACATGTTTAGACAACTTGATGCCAAGTTGTTAGTTTTATGCTTATCCTCCTTTCCTATGTTTTGCATGTGTTATCTGTAGATGCCGAGTAGCAGCGATGACACTCATGCTTCACACGATGTATCTTCATCCGATTCTGACAACCCTAGGTCTTCAGCAGATGGTGAGGGATCAAGTAATCTTGAATGGGATAGAGCTGCAGCAATTACCCTTCCGGTGAGGACACGGAGGAACGCTCCAAGGATGCCCACACACTAGCCTAAAGGTGTATATGAAGTAACCGAGATCGATTTAAAGTCTTGGGCTCCAACTAAACTAGATAAAGCACGCACGAGGTTCAGGAGTGTGTGTGGATTTGTTGGCAGGGAAAAGGCTCAATATTAATCCGCCGGGGTTTCGGAAGGCTGACACGGAAACACAGCAAAGGATAGTTCGAGATATCATGGACCACTTCAACATTCTAGAGCAGTGGAGAATGCAGGTCGAAAATGCTGCACTAAAGAAGGCTAGGGATGATTGGAGAAACTGGAAGCACGTGTTGTACAAGAAGTACTTGAGTGAAGGCAAGGACCCAATCCCCGCATACCCCCAAATTACAAAGGCATACTAGGAAATATTCAAAATGGTCAGGGCAACTACAAAGTTTGTTGAGAAGAGTGCCAAGCAATCGAAACTTCAGAAGACGAACACACACCCCCACCGTATGGGTGTGGCAGGATACTATGGCATGAAACCGATACGGGACCAGGAGGACAAAGAAGCAGTAAGAGCGGGTGGGAAACCGGCCATTAGTGACATCAGGGGCGAACGCGCTAGAGACTACTTGCGGGTACGTGCAAGGAGGCGTGATGACGGAACTTATTACTTTGAAAACTCACATGATGAAGAACTGTATCGCATGATGTTAAAGGCTTCCAAGATCCCTAGAAGGTTCTACAGGAACTCATGGCCATGTGACATTCTGTCCGATGCTCTAGAAACAAGAGAGCCCCCGGCCGTGCAAGGGGTATAGGTGTTAATGTCCTGCACAAGAGGGCTTTCACACTCAGCAAAGAAGAGAGGCTCAGCATGAAAAAAGCAAGGAGTGAGATGAAGCAGAATGAATTGTATGAAAGGTTGAGGAAGGACATGTATCCAGCTGTTCGAAAGGATATTGAGGAGTCAATGATGATGCAGAAGACTCTAACACTGATAGATAGCCAGCAGCTGGGAGGGGAGGCGGGCATGGAGGATGCTGGTTATTGCATGACAACACCGCACAAGAGTAGATGTGCATCAGCTAACCCCAGCGACACTCAGACTGCAACTACTCATGATAATGCTATATCTGATCTATCTGGAATGAAAGACAGACTGAAGGGCGTGCTTAACATTATGAATGTACATTAAAATGTGCAACAGCCTGGGTTTGCCCACCCTTCTTGGAAGAGGGCCTCTTGTTGAACAATGTGCCATTGAAGCCGGGTTGTGTGAAGTGCTAGGTGACTGAAGTAAAGCCTGGATTCAATAAATTTGCCGAGAAGAATGTCCTAGGAGACTTCGATGAGCAAAGGACCTTGGGAAAATACAGTTACATCACATCCAATGGCCACAAAAGGAAATAGAATTCATGGATGAGATCCCTGAATCCCCGCCAAGAGCAACCAATGTCGCCACTCAACCGGTGACGCTCTCCCTACCACAGCAGCTCTTGCATGCTTCCCCCAAAGAACCTAATACTCGTAATCCAACGGCTGATGCATCAACTTGTGATCAGCCGGCCCGACTTTGTGTCGTACATGCCATGTCATCGTCCGCCCCAAAGCAGCCAGTGGCAAGGCCTACAACTTTTGAAGACGCACCACCAGTTCAGATGTCGGCCGTTGAAGCAGCGGGGGGAGACCAAGCTGCAACACATGGTCAGCAGACCAACCTGGTGGAACAGACTGCTGAGTAGTCTGATGCTTCGGAACCACCTGCTTAGCAGTCTGTAGGTCGACAACCGACTGTTCATCAATTCGTTGGTCCTCAGCCACGTGATCAGCATGCCAATGCGCCAACACTTCCTTATCAGCAAACCAATGCGTTGGCACGACCTCCTCAGCACAATGACAAGTTAGCACCACCTGCGCAGAAACCCGACATAGCTTGAACGCATGGTCAGCAGTCCAATGCCTCTGCTCCTATAGCCCAGTATTCTATCACAGCAACACCGCCAGCTCAGTGGTCCGGCATAGCTAAACCATCTGCTCGTCAGTCTACCTTTCAGCCAACCAGATGTTGTACCAGAAGTGCTTCAAGTACCAAGAAGTAAGCGGCCAAAAAGGCTGCACCCACGAGGAAGCAAGCCATGAGAGCGACGAGGAAAGAGAATGATTGCCTATTACTTAAAGCACTCATCACCCAGAACCAAATTAACAACAAGTTGTTCGAATCGGGGAGTAATATTATTTCTGACGGCATGGATGATGAAGAAATATCTTTGCAGGTTGCTAAAAATAAAGTAGATGTACTTGAAGCTTGCAATTATGTCCATGGCCAGCCATTTCTTGTTGGCGAATACTTTGATGAGTGTAGCTCCAGTTGCCACGAGTTACATAAATATTGCATGGATCAAATGTTAGCAGGTCATCATGTTATGCAGTCCACTACAATAGAGATCATTTCTGACACGATGCTGGTTCCATTAGTGTGGGTTTCGAGGACTTACATCTCTTCTTCAACTTCGACGAGCTCGATGCCACTCTTGTTAGATGCCTGATTTTGTAAGTAATTAACAACTCCGATCAACTTCTCCATACAAGGCTCTAAATGATAAACAACTAACTGCATTTTATTCCTCTCAGGGGTTTGAATACACAGAGAAGAAAAAGGGAGAGTGTGTATTTCATAGATCCTGCATTAGAAAATGGCACAACACTACATGGTAAGGATGAATGGGAGTGGGCCATTAACACGGTCGTCCGTATCTTCGAAACCACGTCCTACGCAGAATCGTTTCTCTGGCCATATCATGAACGGTCAGTCAAGTAAACAACCACGCGTACACTGATTGTCTTTCAGATTTCGACATAATTCGTAAGTTCATGGCTTTCTTAATATGTAGCAATCACTGAATATTGGTATTCATTGTTCCCAACAAGAACACAGTTTACTACATGGATTCTCTCAGAGAGTCAACAAACGCTCAGGATCTGACGCATCTTTAGCAAATCATGGATAGGTATTTAATTCTATGATGTTGAAATTAATTTGCATTCATATATGGTTCAATAATTGATGTTGTCAAAATTCATCTTCATTTGCCGTGTGCTCGCATTGTGGAAAACTAAACTAGGGAACCTATTCAAGAGGGAACTACCTCTGTAGCACGAGATCGTTTCTCCGGTAACACACCAAAATCCGTTATTTTCGGAAAATGTATCCAATAGTTTGCAAATACATTTTCTTACGCTAGTGAAATGTTCAAGCTTCTAAAAAAACCTCTTTCTATTTTTGTCCAAAGAAAAAAATACATCTAACACCGGTTAGGTTGTTCCTAACAGGACAAATACATGACTAATTCTGTAAAAAATAATTCAGTGTCCTTAGAAACAAGCAGGGACCTCCCTTTGTGGATACTATGTTTGCAGACACAAGATCTCCATCTGCAAATCTGCTGATAGTTGTGAAGATGCTCGCGGATTAGTGCAAGTAAGTCTATCTTAATTAATATCTTCTACTCCACTCATATGGCACATTCTGATATTAAAAATACTTCAACTCATCTTAGAATCGAGGACCCTGAACCACTCCCTACTGGTGAATTGCTGATGGTTCAGAGATTTGTCAACGACTACCTCCCGAATCACTACATCAACCCCACTAGTGATAACGAAGATTTCAACATGCATTCTCCTGAAACATTGAGTAAGAGTTAGGTGCTAAACATATACGCATGGATCCATTGTTTTCCATCTGATTAGGTCATTAATTATGTAATGCATATATGTGTCGACGAATCATTGGAATTTAGCTACCATTTGTTCAATTGCAATTCTTGGGAAATCTGATGAATGTTCTTCCTATGGACACTATTTGTTCAATTGAATATTGTGGCGAATTTGCTTTTTGAATGCCGATTCAAATGCGATGTTTTTGTTTTAACCTGGCAATTTCTCCGCACATGGTTCAACTAAATGAGTGTGTGCAATCCACATCGGAAAGCATACATCAATCCTAGCGGAACCGTCGGTGATACACATCATATCAAAAATGATTTACAGCACTACTACATGTGCGTTGGGGCTCCGAAACCGTTTGTGATATCACGTTATTGCACACGAGAGCTCGGAGTAAACTGTGCCCATTGTAAGATACAATCCCAGTCATAAAATTTTCAGGAAATATGTGGGATCCCAAATGAAAAGGACACATCACTCTTGCCGCAACATCGGTGATACACAACAAATCACAAACGGTCTGCAACACTTGTATGTGTGCGAAAGGGCTCATGAACAATTTGTGATAGAACGTTATCGCACACAGTAATTGTTGGGAAACGTATGCGATGGAGTCTTGCATGGCAGACGGGTTCCACAGAAAACTCGTGTGCTATGGGGCACATATCACACACAGTTCATATGTTGGCCTGTGTGCCTTACATATTGTTTCCCGAACGGTTCATTATGACACACCATTTGGTTTCACTACGTCATTAGAGATGTTTAATGACCGATCCCACACATGTGAAAGAATTTAGTGTGTGCTGCATCACATACGAATACATTTGGGAAGGCCTCTACATCATGGCTCCATCCCCGATGGTTTCTGGGTCGTGTGGGAAGGACCCCCTATCGCAAACACTCACTTGGCGATGGTTCAAAATACCATCGCACAAAGGGGTTAAAAACCGTGTGTATATAGCACCTCATTGTACCAGTGACACAAGCATCGAGTGCCATGGCATTTAAATTCCAAAAATTTCAAAAATGACCAGAAATACATGAAACCTTTGATGTAATGGCATGGCACCAAGATGATGTGGTAAAAAAAGGCTAGTTTGGCGAAAGTTTGGACACAAACCGGAGCATACTCACTAGAAGGCTTGTGGTTTCGAGAGCGAACAATGCATGTTTGATGACGAACTGGCGATAGCTTCCTCTTATGGCCTTCAAACTTTTTATACCATTAACATGCACTAATACAACTAGCATGATAAAATTTGGAAATTTTCAGGGGTAGTTTAACTTTTTAAGACATTTAAGTGATTTTCTTGCCATTTAATGACCATAATTCAAATTTGAACTACATGTACATGCAACAGCTAACCATAATGGTTTGAAAAAAAAATCATATTTATGTAATTCTGTGCGAGTTAATTCCATGTGCAGTAAATTTGAAGGAATTTTGAAACAGACTGGTGTCACGACTTGGACACAAGCATCGAGTGCCATGGCATTTAAATTCCAAAAAATTCAAAAATGATCAGAAATACATGAAACCTTGCTTGACGTAATGGCATGGCACCAAGATTTTGTCTAAAAAAATTTGGCCAGGCTAGTTTGGACACCCCCCCCCTCACACACCGGAGCAAACTCACTAGTTCTAAGAGGGAACATGCAAGTTTGATGACGAACCGACGATAGCTTCCCCTTATGGCCTTGAAACTTTTTCTACTGTTAACGTGCACTAATACAACTATCATGATAAAATTTGGAAATTTTCAGGGGTAGTTTGACTTTTTAAGACATTTAAGTGATTTTCTAGCCATTTAATGACTGTAATTGAAACTTGAACTACATGTACATGCAACAGCTAACCATAATGGTTTCAAAAAAAATCATATTTATGTAATTGTGTGCGAGTTAATTCCATGTGCAGTAAATTGGAAGGAATTTTCAAACACACTGGTGTCACGGCTTGGACACAAGCATCTAGTGCCATGGCATTTAAATTCCAAAAATTCAAAAATGATCAGAAATACATGAAACCTTGCTTGATGTAATGGCATGGCACCAAGATTTTGTGTAAAAAATTGGCCTGGCTAGTTTGGACACCACCCCTCACAAACCGGAGCAAACTCACTAGTTCTAAGAGGGAACATGCAAGTTTGATGACGAATCGACAATAGCTTCCTCTTATGTCCTCCAAACTTTTTCTACCGTTAACGTGCACCAATACAACCGTCATGTTAAAATTTGGAAATTATAAGGGTTCATTTTGCCTTATAAAGACATTTAAATGATTTTCTAGCCATTTAATGACTGTAATTCAAATTTGAACTACGTGTACATGCAACATCCAACTATAACAGTTCGAAAAATAATATTTGTGTACTTGTGTGCGAGTTAACTCGATGTGTAGTAAACTAGAAGGAATTTTCAAACATATTGGTGTCATGGCTTGGACACAAGCATCGACTGCCATGGTAACACAAAAGAAGCATTCGTGCCTTATATGAGTAAAGAAAATGTAAATATCTGGCAAGACAACCGGTTCCACACGATTGGCACTCTATTTTTGTAACACCCTGGTTTTTGGCCCTTTCTTTTTCTATTTGATTTATTTGGTTTTTGCTCTATTTTTCTTTTTTGAAGCAGTTCTATGGACTTGAAACCTGGAAGATCATCATTATTTCTTCTCCCAAGTGGTTCATCCTTTTCAAATCGCTCCCAAGATCATGTCACTTCCATTCTAGCCCAACCCAGAAATTCTTTTGTTGGGAATATTCCTTTTTCTATTAAAGGAATAATCATGTTTGACCTAGGTTGTGAAGCAACCTATATTTCTGTCTTCCAAAAAATTCCCAAATAATTATCATAATTTCTTTGGGTCATATGTTCCTCAAATATGTCCAAACTTTCTTTGTCTAGTTCAAACATAATTCAGCAATATTCAATTTCCTATTCTGTCAAGAGTGGCACTTGTGAAGGAAGTGTCATTTATCTTTTCCTGATTGCTACCAAATTATTTTTGCACTCTTTCCTACCCATATAATTGCCTCATTCCAAAATTCAGCTACATTTGGCTACTGAATCTTCCTTAGCTAATTTCCAAAGTTTCTGTCCAGAGAAAAGCTTTGTGAACGAAGTACTAGCTAGGATTATCCAAATGGGTTGAAATTTTGCAAGCTCTTTCATGTGCTCATATCATCACTCTCCACCAA